>NC_084559.2:30823145-31003145 GCF_033978685.3 Nerophis lumbriciformis | reverse complement strand
TTGTGTAATTGTTTGGTTGTCAAATGTTAAGGTGGTATTATTAAATAAATGTCGGTGTTTAGCAGGACCGATAATCAGCATTTCCGTTTTCTTGGCGTTGAGTTGCAAGAAGTTAGCGGACATCCATTGTTTAATTTCATTAAGACACGCCTCCAGCTGACTACAATCCGGCGTGTTGGTCAGCTTTAGGGGCATGTAGAGTTGGGTGTCATCAGCATAACAATGAAAGCTAACACCGTATTTGCGTATGATGTCGCCTAGCGGCAGCATGTAAATACTAAAGAGTGCAGGGCCAAGAACCGAACCCTGAGGGACTCCGCTCGTTACCTTAACATAGTCCGAGGTCACATTATTATGGGAGACGCATTGCATCCTGTCAGTAAGATAAGAGTTAAACCACGACAAAGCTAAGTCTGACATACCAATACGTGTTTTGATACGCTCTAATAAAATATTATGATCGACGGTATCGAAAGCAGCGCTAAGATCAAGAAGCAGCAACATAGATGACGCATAAGAATCCATCGTTAGCAGTAGATCATTAGTCATTTTTGCGAGGGCTGTCTCCGTAGAGTGATTTGCCCTGAAACCGGATTGAAAAGGTTCACAGAGATTGTTAGACACTAAGTGTTCATTTAGCTGCTGTGCGACAATTTTTTCGAGGATTTTCTAAATAAAGGGAAGGTGGGACACCGGTCGGTAGTTTACCATGAGGTCAGGATCAAGGTTAGGTCTTTTGAGCAGAGGATGAATAACCGCTTTCTTGAATGCTAGGGGAACAGTGCCAGAGGAAAGTGATAAGTTTATAATATTTAGCACTGATGGACCTAATAATACAAAAAGCTCCTTGATAAGAATCCTAATCCGAATTTATACATTTAATTAATCAAATTTGATATATTTTGCATAGTCTTCTGTATGTAAAACTATAATTAGTCTCTATAAAATGTGTTTTATGTTAATATTTTTACGGCGCTTTGAGGATAATTTTGAATGGGACAAAATTGCTTAGTTTTTTTGTGCGATTCGGTCTTGGTCTGAGCTATTGGAATGGATTTCTTTCAAAAACTGAGGTACCACTGCATTTACTGTACCTTTGTAAAATTGGAAAAGCCTATACCAAACAGCCATAATAGGGCTGACCAAGTGCAACACAAATTGACAGGAGTCCTGGTATGCGCGCAGAAAGGCGTCGCGTGCGCGCAGAAAGGCACCGCGCGCGCGCAAAAAGGCACCACGCGCGCGCAAAAGGGTGTGGCGCGCGCGCACGAAGTGAAGAATCAACGCGCGAAAACAGTTTTTATGCGGTCGGATTTTTGGCACTAATGTGACGCCATATCCTGGCTGGTCCACCAATATTAAAGGCCAAGTTTATTCTGGAAGCCAAAGAAACATGCTTCTACTATGACACCCATCAAAATGTTTATTTTTTTGTTTTTTTATCGTGCGTTAAATTAACTACTCACTTCAAATATTCCGATTTTATCAACACCTTTTGTTGTGTTTTTGCATTTTAGAGCTTTAAACTTTTGACTTGTTCTTCTTTTACAATACATGTTGAAATATTATGAGCATTTAAAGATAACAAATAGTGGTTGTGATTTGCTAAATGATGGTGTTTCATTACAATCTACAAGTGCAGCTGTCAAATAGTTGGAGACTTGTGAAACACACAATTTCTCCCTTTGAGGTGTCTTGCAGAAAAAGTATTAAAGTCTAAAAAATAATAATAAAACTTCTCCCAGAAAAAGAAACAGAAAAAGATAACATGTGTCTTTAAAAGAAAACATAGTAAACAGTGCCGTGTAAAATCAGAGAATTGTGCAATATCTCATCTAAATAAAGTAACTAAATTATTTTTTTTGTGTGTTAAAACTTTTGGCCTGATGTCCACTTGTAAGATTTCCAGACTGTTTGTGTTTCTTTCACCAGCCAAAGCCTGTTTCTAGATGCCAGAAGCTATGAAACTACGAATAACAAAAAAAAAAAATCAAGTTTGTATAGTTCACTACAGTGCAGCCTATATGATATTTCAACAGTAAAGACGTTATTGTTTTTGTGCGTTTATATTGGCGGGTTTATTCTGGTATGTGTTATTTTTCGAGCAGTAGCATGTGGGCCAGCTGTGGCAGCGTTATGGGGACGCCAGATTCAAGGCTGCGGTGTGTCGAGGGTGTTTCAAATAGAGAGGTCGCCAAACCAGAGAAGTTAGTGGTTTCTTGTTTTCTTTGCTTTTCCTGGTGACCATGAGATCGGGAGAAATAGGGGGGGGGGGGTCCGTCTCACTTCAGTGGACACTACTAAGTAAGCTTCTTTAAAGAGACAGGGTACGTTAAGGGTCAACCAGGGTCACCAGGAAGGGATTATGAGGCGTCTGTCTGCATTGTCGCACACTTTTATTAGACATCTGTTGCTTTCAAATGCAGGGAATGTTTAAAGACTGCTGTTGTGCAGCAAGTCACACCACCAAATATGAATTCTACAGATGTGCCCGCTGCTAATTTTAAGCACTTTTTCACAAAACCACAATGTTGTTTGCTTGCATGGCACTGAGAATAGAATTGTCATGCAACTGTAATTATTTTTTGTTGCCACACAAACATGAACAATTTAAAAAAGAAACTGCTGTAAGGATTCATTGAACTTTGGAGCAGTGTTTTTCAACCACTCGTGAGATACAGTCTGGTGTGCCGTGGGAGATTATGTAATTTCACCTATTTGGGGCAAAAAATATCTTTTGCAAACAAGTAATTATAGTCTGCAAATAATGTGCCGTTGTTGAGTGTCGGTGCTGTCTAGAGCTCGGCAGAGTAACCATGTTATACTCTTCCATATCAGTAGGTGGCAGCCGGTGGCTAATTGCTTTGTAGATGTCGGAACATGGTTTGTCCTAATCCCAATATGCAGATGACAGCGGGAGGCAGCATGCAGGTGATAAGGTATCTAATGCTAAAACCAAAAATAAACAAAAGGTGAGTGCCCCTAAGAAAAGGCATTGAAGCTTAGGGAACAAAACTAAAACTGAACTGGCTGCAAAGTAAACAAAAACAGAATGCTGGACGACAGCAAAGACTTACAGCGTGTTGAGCATTAGGGGTGTGGGGAAAAATCGATTCGAATTACGATTCTCACATTGTGCGATTCAGAATCGATTCTCATTTTAAAAAAATCGATTTTCTTATTTTATTTTTATTTTTTATTTTTTATTTTTTAATTAATCAATCCAACAAAACAATACACAGCAATACCATAACAATGCAATGCAATCCAATTCCAAAACCAAATCCGACCCAGCAACACTCAGAACTGCAATAAACAGAGTAATTGAGAGGAGACACAAACACGACACAGAACAAACCAAAAGTAGTGAAACAAAAATGTATATTATCAACAACAGTATCAATATTAGTTACAATTTCAACATAGCAGTGATTAAAAATCCCTCATTGACATTATCGTTAAACTGTCACATTTTGTTGGTGACGAACCCCAAGATGCAGAGAAGGCGGAAGGCATTGTGCGGGAAGACATGATTTAATGTCCATGAAATAAAGACAAAAAAACACAAACCAGGAACTAGGAGGACAAACTGGAAACAGGGATCCAGCAAACAGGGACTATGAACAAAAAGACAGTAATAGTGATGGGTCCGGCAACACCGATGCATCGGCGCATGCGTCGAGCTCATAGAGCGAAACCCTGTGTCGGTGCGCGTACCGCTTTTAAAAAGTCACGTGACCGATCATGAGCTGTTTTGGTCACGTGACCGATACGCGAACTGTGTCGCACTCCCGCCTTCTCTGTGCCCTGTGAGCGGGTCTTTTCTACAGCCGGAGAAATAATAACTAAGAAGAGACGACTGAAGTGTTGATATCAACCAAACCTAACCCCCCGCGTCTATATCCCACACCCCGGATTGGAAATAATGTAAATAATTCAATGTATATACTCTGATGATTAACTTGTGTGATGACTGTATTATGATGTTAGTATATATCTGTATCATGAATCAATTTAAGTGGACCCCGACTTAAACAAGTTGAAAAACTTATTGGGGTGTTACCATTTAGTGGTCAATTGTACGGAATATGTAATTCACTGTGCAACCTACTAATAAAAGTCTCAATCAATCAATGAAAGAAATCGTCTGAAATTGAATACGTTGGAAAAACTGTTGTTTTTTTTTATAAAAATGTGTAAAAAATTAATTTAAAAAAATCCCAGTCCACAAGTATCCTCATTCACAACACATTCTCTTAGATTTCCATGTTATGATACATGTTCACATTTTTTATTGACTGTATCTAAAAAAGATTAAAATATATTTTTATTTAAATGAAGATATGAAATAATCCTAAATGAAATACAATGACTTGGTTTATATTATTGTATATACTAGGTCATAAAATCAGTGTCAGTTGAGTCGGTCCATAGGTTGCCTGTAGGGATTTTTAATGTCCAGCAGATGTCAGTATTTAGTGACACAGTATCGACACAGTATCAGTATCAACCCATCACTAGACAGTAAGCTACAAACAGCTACAGAATATAGCTTACCGCTACCGCATACAGCTACCAACGACAGCATACAGCAAACAACGACACGACAGGTAGGAACGACAATAATCCAGCAGTGACTGGAGGACAGGGCAGGTATAAATAACAGCTGGCTGATTGACACCAGGTGTGGCCAGGTGCCAATCAGCCACAGTTGAGGGGACAGCACTCAGAGAACAACAGGAAACTGAACCAAAATAGGAGTGCTGACAGGAAATAAAACAAACACAGAGGAAAAACTAAAACTTAACCAAACTTTCAGGGACAAGCCTGACATAGACATTTATAAAAATTAAACAAAATTGTCACAGTGGCTTACACTTGCATCACATCTCATAAGCTTGACAACACACTGTGTCCAATATTTTCACAAAGATAAAATAAGTCATATTTTTGGTTCATTTAATAGTTAAAACAAATTTACATTATTGCAATCAGTTGATAAAACATTGTCCTTTACAATTATAAAAGCTTTTTACAAAAATCTACTACTCTGCTTGCATGTCAGCAGACTGGGGTAGATACTGCTGAAGTCCTATGTATTGAATGAATAGAGAATCCTTTTGAATCGGGAAAATATCGTTTTTGAATCGAGAATCACATTGAATCGAAAAAAAATCGATTTTGAATTGAATCGTGACCCCCAAGAATCGATATTGAATCGAATCGTGGGACACCCAAAGATTCGCAGCCCTATTGAGCATCCACAAAGTGCATCCGAATATGACATGACAATCAACAATGTCCCCACAAAGAAGGATCGCAACAACTTCAATATTCTTGATTGCTAAAACAAAGCAGGTGTGGGGAATAGCGCTCAAGAAAGACATGAAACTGCTACAGGAAAATACCAACAAAACAGGAAAAGTCACCAAAATAGGAGCGCAAGATAAGAACTAAAACACTACATACAGGAAAACAGCAAAAAACTCCAAATAAGTCACGGCGTGATGTGACAGGTCGTGATAGTACACCTACTTTGAGTCAAGAGCTATAATATAATAATAGCACTTTAGCACATAGCACTTTAGAACTAAGCACTTTAGCACACATCACTTTATCCATGAGCTCTAGTGCAATGCACACTGGTACTTTATCTTTATCTCCATACTGTAGATTTTAAGCCTACATCAAAGTGCCACCTATGTCTGTCAAGTTGTCTGGTTGTGGTTGTGTCTGTGCTTGTGTTTTTGTTCTGTTGTTTTTGTGTATGTTATGAAAGCAATGATGCACTGTGCCCAAGACAAATTTCCCCGCGGGGACAATAAAGTTTAACCTTGAACCTTGATCCTTGAACCTTGAATGATGCAAGGTTGGTTATGGTTTAAAGTCATACCCAACAATTGCGACAACGACTTTTTCTTAGGGCCCCGGTGCAGCATCCCTAATCAACCTACCACTGTGAGGCCACTGGTTCTAATTTCCTATTTTCATGTCCTACTGACGAAATCCACAGTGCCTCCGCTGGCTGTAGCCAAGTAATGCCTTGATTTTGCCTCAAATGACGTGATTAATCAATACTCAATTGCACACGATTGTCGTGAAGTTATTACCCCCCATGGGAACAAACAAGGTTCAGCTAAAACAGCTGCTAGGACAACTATTGCGGTCTTTTTATAGACCCACTGGACTCCTCCACACTCCAAAACAAGCAGTTAAGAAAGCATACATGCTAAAGTACCTGCCTAGTAATTAGAGGGGAAGGTGGTGAGTGATTGTGGACCCAAATTTTCTCCTAATTAGTATAGGTTGCAGGTATTCTTGTTCATGATTCTCACATGATGAAACGCTCTGCTGCAGAAGGCAGAGAAATGTCGAGGTTTATGAAAGGGTTTACGTACCCTAAAGTCGAGTCCAATTGTAGCTCAAGTCTGTAGGACAAACAAGCACGGCTGTCAGCAGTCTGACCACCGGGCCTGGTGCTGCTCTGTAATTACACACTAGTGGCTAATGGCGGGGTGGAGGGCGGGGGGCTGACTGAAACCCTGTCAGTGCCATCAGCTTCACCAAAGGCATGTGTTGGAAAAACACATCTAGGGATGCTGAGAGAGAGAGTGAGAGAGGGAAGGTGAGTTAAAGACAGATCTGTCTGGGTCGAGGTGAGGACACATCCTCCTTCCTGTGAGAGATTACAGGCCGTGTGTGCTTCAGCACATCTGGACACATGTGAGAACTGATGCAGTGACACTCGTTCGGTCAATACGCCGCAGAGGCATCGCAGTCATTCAGGCGGAATGGTCAAAAGTCAGTGACGGAACACGACTAATACTCTAAAGTAGGGGAGAACAGGGTCTGTTGTCACACTTTACTCTAGTGAGTTTCTTATCAAAGCATATTTCAATCGTCATAGTGATGGATAAAAGACGGCTTGCTTGCATTTTAAAAGTGGAGCCTTACTGTATGTTAAGAGTGTTTTCTCTGAGGCATACTTGCTTTGTTGGCATGAAAATTGCAACATTACCCGGAGGCAGTTTGACAGAGTCCACCCTAAGTGCTTGCATGAATACTTGTTTCCTTGTTAAGTGTTTGAGCCGGTGTTTACTTCATACTTGCCAACCTTGAGACCTCCGAATTCGGTAGATTGGGGAGGGGTTTGAGGTGGGCAGGGTCGGGGGGCGGGGCGGGGTTAAGGGGGGAGGAGTATATTTATAGCTAGAATTAACTGAAATTCATATATATATATATATATATATATATATATATATATATATATATATATATATATATATATATATATATATATATATATAAAAATAAGATAAATACTTGAATTTCAGTGTTCATTTATTTACACATATACACACACATAACACTCCTCTACTCATTGTTGTATTTGAAAGTGCAATGCTTTGCAGCCAGTAGCACAGCCTTTGAAGGAGCATAGGTATGGGCAGCATCTGTGAAATTAAATTTGCAGGAAAGGAGTGAGTATAGGGTTGAATTGTCCATCCTCGTTCTATTCTCGCTCACTATCTTTCTAACCATGCTGAACACCCTCTCTGGTGATGCATTGCTGTGTGGCACGCACAAAAGTGCCTTCATCAAATGCACAAGAGTCTGGAATCTTCCATCTCTCCCTAGCATACCCCTTCCCCTTCGAGCTGTCCTGGATGAACTGAAATTCTTGTTTCCAATAATTTTGGAACTTGCAAGTGACTTCTTCTTCTTACTCGTCGTCGCCATGACTGTCTCTTCTTCGTTCTTCTGCTTCGTCTCTGTTATGTTTTTGTAACATTAACACTGCAGCGCTCCAATAAAACACACTCAGATTTTCTGTTTTTAACCGATACTACATAAAAAATAACGTAAAATAACGCAGCAACGCATCATGTAGTAACGGTAACTGAGTTACTGAATATAAAAAATAACTTTGTAACGCGTTAGTCCCAACACTGGTGGTCACTACTGTACAAGATGTGAAACAACTATCTGTATGAGGGAGTAATGTAGGTTTGTTTTGTGTCTCACTGTAGTTGTGAGTAATTATTTGCATCCTTGACCATCCGTTGGTTAAAGTGTGCTGATTGATGAGGTGTGTGTGCTGGAGGCGGGCACCCCTCTGACCCTGAGCGCTCTCACCTCAGGGTCCCGGAGGCTACACACCATGAGTTCCTTTGCGACACCTCCTCTACACTTGTTAAGCAGAGCAGATGCAGACATGACTGCCTCCATGCACTTGTTTTCAAACCCAACTTAAACATATACTGTACCTGCTTTACTTAACTTCACGTGCTCCTCGGGGGATCAATTATGTGACCACACTTCCACCGATAACCTGTAATTACAGTGGAACTTGTCCCAGTGTGTGGGCTTGCACCTTTTTTTCTGGCCGAGAGACAAAGTTGCAATTGTTGAGGAAGCAAATGATGAAGTGTCCCACTCTCGAAGTCAACCAATCACCTGTTAAAGAAAAAGTGTTACTATGGGGCACCGCAATAAACACTCCAGGTCAGAGCCATGAGCAGAACAGTAAGTCTGATGAAGTGTAAGTTACTGACACGTCAGTTTGATTATACTATTGAGGTGAAGAAGGAATGGATTACTTACAGCTCTCGAGCGGCATGCGGCTCATTAGCGCCGCCCTAGTGGCTCCCTGGAGCTTTTTCAAAAATGTATGAAAATGGAAAATGGTAGAAAAAATATAATTTTTGTTTTAAAATTGTTTCCGTAAGACAGCAAACATGACGCAAACCTTCCTAGTTGTTAGAAATCCCACTGTTTATATCATGGGTGTCAAACTCTGGCCCGCGGGCCAAATTTGGCCCGCCGTGTAATTTCACTTGGCCCTTGAGGCGATATCAAATTAACACTAGAGCTGGCCCGCCGATTATATACAGCGGCGGTGCCGCGGTAAAACCGCTAATTCTCATACTTGCCAACCCTCCCGGGAGACTGTCAAATTTCAGTGCCCCTCCCAAAAACCGTCACGTCCGCTTTTCACCCAGTCCAGCGAATGCTGGCCCAGTCACATAATATGTGCGGCTTCACACACGCACCACCAAACCCCGCCCCCCCAACCCCGCCCACCTCAACCGACGCACGTGGGGGGGTAGCGGGGGGTGTATATTGCAGCCCGTAAGAGTTAGGGCTGCATGGGATTCTGGGTATTTGTTTTGTTGTGTTACGGTGCGGATGTTCTCCCGAAATGTGTTTGTTATTCTTGTTTGGTGTGGATTCACAGTGTGGCGCATATTTCTAACAGTGTTAAAGTCATTTATACGGGTACCGTCAGTGTAACCTGTATCGCTGTTGGCCAAGTATGCATTGCATTTACGTGTGTGCGTACTGAAGTCGCACATATTTTGTGATCGGGCCGGCACGTTGTTGGAATGGATGAAAAGCAGACGTGAAAACAGCTCGGGGAGGACGATTAACGCAGAGCCTTTAAAGCACGCCCCCAAGACTGTAGGCCGGGTGGACGAGATATAATGACTGATGAACAACTTCGTTCGATAATGAAGGTTGCCTCAGCTCAAAGCCTGAGCCCTGACATTAATGAACTAGCATCCAAGAAAAGATGGCAGGTATCTGGGTTGGGCACATCAGATTAGATCAGTGTGTTGCAAACTGAGCAGTTTAAAGTCCTGAATGGTTGGTTTATTAATTGTTATCTTATTTTCTAATTTATTAGCCTGTGGAAAAAGTTAATGTTGATATTTACCTCAGAAGGCTGCAAATAGAAAAGAGGCATTACATTTTTATTTAAATTGTATTTGATATGCCATTGATATTTTTTTATTATTATTATTATTATTTGAAACTCGATTTTGCATGTCACTATAAAGTTATATAAGCCTTGCTTGTTCAATATTCAATGCAAAACTTGTTTGGGTTCCTATTAAAAGGTTAATTTGTTCAACCTTGGCCCGCGGCTTTGTTCAGTTTTAAGTTTTGGCCCACTCTGTGTTTGAGTTTGACACCCCTGGTTTATATTGATGAGAGGATTTGGCGAGTGACATTTTGTCCTACTAATTTCGACGATCCTTGAACGCACCGTAGTTTGTTTACATGTACAACTTTCTCCAATGCTGCCACAGTAAGACGTGTTTTATGCCACTTCGTCTTTATCCACCAAACGTTTCATGCTGTGTGTGAGTGCACAAAGGTGAGCTTTGTTGATGTTATTGACTTGTTGGAGTGCCAATCAGGCATATTTGGTCAGTGATGATGCAAGCTAATCGATGCTAACATGCTATTTAGTGAAGTGTGAAGTGAATTATATTTATATAGCGTTTTTCTCTAGTGACTCAAAGCGCTTTACATAGTGAAACCCAATATCTAAGTTACATTTAAACCAGTGTGGGTGGCACTGGGAGCAGGTGGGTAAAGTGTCTTGCCCAAGGACACAACGGTAGTGACTAGGATGGCGGTAGCGGGAATCGAACCTAGAACCCTCAAGTTGCTGGCACGGCCACTCTACCAACCGAGCTATTCCGCCCCATGGCTAAGCTCGGTATGTACATGCAGTTAGGCTAACTGCATGTACATAATGCATCATTATGCCTCGTTTGTAGGTATATTTGAGCTCATTTAATTTCCTTTACTTATGTCCTCTGTGTGTTTAATTTATATTTGCATGTCTCATGACACATTATCTGTATGTAATATTGGCTGCATTTCTGATAGTTGTTTGTGTGCCATGTTGTTCCAGACCACAGCAAACGTTACCCAGCTAGCAAAGATTGTAATAAATCCATTAGAAGAAGACAGCCTGCCGTTTCCTTAGACTTGGGCACACACATCTATACCTTTGGCCACTCTAAGACAGTCATTTCCAGGAGTTATCTCACCCACTGAGAAGCCTCCCTTTTACTAGTGATTTCTAATGTTGCGAAAATGTGTAGAATAATTATTAAAATACAAAATTTCTGTCAACGAAGATTTGCATCCGCCTTTGATAGTAGGCTAATATAGCTAATATAGACACGTACTTCATGTTTTGCCTTCATTATAACACTTATATAAGGCTTCTAATTTTTTGCGGCTCCAGACAGATTTTTTTTTTTTTTTTTTTGGTCCAATATGGCTCTTTCAACATTTTGGGTTGCCGACCCCTGACTTATAGTATGACAATAAAAGACCATTTCACATGTTCGAAGATATCATCCTTATCCTTAAAGGAGCGATATATAATAATGTGGCCAGAAATGGTGCTGCAATCATGGTCAAAATTCTGTAGTCCCCTCCCCCTCTCCCTGACTGAGGTTGCCAGATACGCAGCCGAATCCAGCACGATCGACTGGGCTACCCAACTTTACACAGAAATTAGGCTTTTTTCAGGAAGAAGTACATAACGCAGGCGTACAATATCACAACAAATGGCAATCATATGGTTATTGTCAGTACAAACAGAAAACAAAGACTAAAAAGAACTACATCCAACGATTTACACACATGCTTATGTGTGCTATTGCTATGGGGGTTTTTCCCCTTGATCTCAGTCTGGACCAGTGACGTGCGGTCACTCCAGGTGAGGCAGGTATAGTATAACCACTTCATCATGGAAAGAAAAAAAATGTAAAAAGAAAAAAAAATTTTTTAATTGTTATATGTATTCAGTGATTGTACTATAAAGTTATTTTCCTTTTAACTTCACCAGTTTTAGATTATTTTTATTCAAAATCGCTGAATTTTCACATTTGCCGTTCAAATACTGAGAAGAGACGGTGCGGTGATCAGCAGCCAGTTGAGGCGCGTCACTCAGTTGTGCCTCAAGATGGATTGCGGACTCAGCTAACTGCTGGCCTGCTGTGCAGTGAGACCGTATTGCTATATGAACTATATTATACATTTCCATAGTTTAGTTAGCTGAGGTATATAATGTACAGTGTATTTTGTCAACAACTGTATGTGTGTAAAGTATTTCTTGTGCTGAGCAATCATAAAACTGCTGCGAAGACGCACTGTGTGAGGCTCGCAGTAATCCTGCCTCCTGGTGCCGGTTAATGCACCCCCGCCGCAGAATGCACCCCCCGACGGGAGCGCCACACCAACCAAAGCCCACACCCAAACCCTCCACGTGCAAGACCGAATCCACCCAAAAAAGGTCACTTAACAAGAAGCCAAAAAGTGCAAAAACAACAATGCTCGCGCCGGAGGAGCCGTGAACGACTGCAGGGACACAACATTAGGTACACCTGCAGACTGCAGCACGGATTTCATATTTCATTCATTCACAACTCCTCCAACACGAACACCACTGTTCCCGCACTTATAAGTAAAGGTAAGACCATAATAACGTTTTTTTAATTAAATGTGCTTTTTTGTGTGCTACAGTTTGTATGTGTAAAGTTAAAGTTAAGTTAAAGTACCACTGATTGTCACACACACACTAGGTGTGGTGAACTTTATCCGTTTGCCGAGCTATTTGTCAGATTTTTCAAATGCTTTGGTCCCCAGCAGGTTATGAACACAATTTTTAATATGCAAGACTGAAATTATAGTGGCATAACCTAATTGGAGGTTGTTTCTCCCTTTCATAAGTGACAATACAAAGTTCCCCGCTTAGCGTCCAAATGTCCTGACTGAGTAGCTACTTTGTTCAGCCTGGCTCGGCCTAGTTGGGGGATTTGTGCTCTCTATGATTAGTGTGTGCATGTGGGTGTGTGCGCGCAGCAGCGGTGCTATTCATTGTGTCAGAGGCTGTGCAGAGACAGAGACAAACACCCACAGCGCCCACTGATGATGCTGCAGCGCTGAGCTCAGCTAATTGACCAGACAGAGATGGATCAGGACCTTTTACACTCTGCTGTGTCTGCTATCTATGGTGTGTGTGTGTGTGTGTGTGTGTGTGTGTGTGTGTGTGTGTGTGTGTGTGTGTGTGTGTGTGTGTCTGTGTGTCTGTGTGTGTTCTTGTATTTCTACCCTCCTTGAGACATCAACAAGGAAAAGTACCTTCCATATGAGGTCCGGTGAACAAGTTAGGACATAAATCATGGTCCCAATACGGAAAACCATTGCATCTAATAGAGAATGTCTCACTTGCACCCCTAGTGGTGAAATCTATCAAAATTAGGGTGGGTCCAAAAAGAAGGGATTTTTCAAATTAACTGTGTGTCGGTTTTAAAAGTACTCCCCCTCTGGTCAAATATGAAATAACAAGTGTGTGTAAAAATTTTAAGTGCTCCCCGTCTGGCCAACATATGTAATAACAAGTGTGTGTAAGAAATTGAAATGCGCCCCCTTTGGCCAAAATTAATAAAAAAAATAAAAAAATAAATATATATATATATATATATATATATATATATATAGAGAGAGAGAGAGAGAGAGAGAGAGAGAGAGAGACATACTGTAATAACTAGAAGTAAATAAGATTAAAAACCAATTACCAAAAAAAAAAAAGAAAAAAAAAAATTACTAAAAGTTTACCTTTTTTATATTTGCATAGTATGTATATATTATTAATGTTGTCAATACAAATCTTTATATATCTAGAAAGGGTGGTCCTAAAGAGGTAGGCATTTTTTGAGATCTCAATAAGGTAACAAATACAGGAATGCGTGTGTGTGTGTGCGTGTGCAAGTGTTGGTCCTTTTTTAGCCTTTCTACTCTCCCTGTCCGCATGGCAAAACTTTCCGGAAAACTAAAAAAAACAAGCTAAGAACCGCAATATTTTTCTCAACAGAAGTTTTGTGCATGTGCACACTGCTGAATCTAAGAGAACAAATAAACATGGCAAGGTGGGTTTTAGTGGTGCGGCGTGTTGGAGAGCAGCAAAGTGTGAGATCTCTTCATGCTTGATCTGCAGGCCAAACTGAGAGGTCACTTTTGTGTATTTTAGTTTCACAAAAGTGACTTTAAGGCTTAAAGAACAAATCTATTTCATCTACACACTGAAGGTTTTTGCAAAGAGTATCGTACAACAAAAACTTTGCATTCCCGTTGTCATGCCCCATTTGTTTTTTAATGCATTAAACGAGACAATGCAGAATGTGATTTCTTGTGCAAATGTGAAGGCTACCACTCGCTATTTTAACATGAAATCATCATGAGTTAATAAATCGTAGGACTGAGATAGTAGGATTATAATAACCCATTACATTTGGCTGAGATGACGGTGATACCTTTAGATGAATGACACTAATTATTATGCTGTCAAACAATCCGAATAACCACAGGATTGCTGTGGATTCATTTCGATTAACCACAATTAAATGTATATATATATATATATATATATATATATATATATATATATATATATATATATATATATATATATATATAAATATATATATATGCTTTCATGTTTTTATATCTATTTTATCTATGTTTCTATGTTTTATCTAGTGTTTATTTTGTGTGTTTTTTAATATTTTATATTTTTTATACTTTGTACCACTTTGAGATTTTAACAAATGTAAAGTGTGTTACATTTAATTCATTATTATATATATATATATATATATATATATATATATATATATATATATATATATATAGATATATATATTTTTATTTTTTTATTTTTTTATTTATATATATATATTAATCTGAATTAATCATGTTTAATTTTGAATGAGCAAAGAAGGAAATATATCTGCACCGAATAGCTTCGAATAACAAAATTGACAAAGTTGACAAAATAGCTTTATTCACAGTAATGTGGACATTCTGTGCTGCAGATGGTTTAGTTTCAATTTTTACCCAGATAATTATGATGGGTTAATCCACAACACAGACTGGAAGTCTCTGCAGAGAGTGGTGAGGATGGCGGAAAAGATCATCAGGACTCCTCTTCCTCCTTTCCAGGAGATCGCAAAAAGCCGCTGCCTGACCAGGGCTCAGAAAATCTGCAGAGTCTCCTCCCACAACCTCACCAAGGACTGTTTTCACTGCTGGACTCTAGAAAGAGGTTCCGCAGCCTCCGTAGCAGAACCTCCAGGTTCTGTAACAGCTTCTTCCCTCAGGCCATAAGACTTTTGAACGCATCATAATAATCCCCTCAATTTCCCCCCCAAAATGGATTAACTCACTGGATATATAAAGACAATATAACATACATCCATAAACGTGGATGCATATGCAAAAGTGCAATATATTTATCTGTACAGTAACCTATTTATTTATATCTGCACCTTTTATCCTGCACTACAACGAGCTAATGCAACACAATTTTGTTCTTATCTGTACTGTAAAGTTCAAATTTGAATGACAATAAAAGGAAGTCTAAGTCTAACACAGCATTATTATTGATAGCCCTACTATATGAAAGCACATCATATGTACTGAGGTGGAAAGTTTGTGTACTGTATTTTCACATTGAATCTGATTTTGCACAAAGTAGTATAGGATTCATCTGGAAACTTTGGAAAATTGGCCCGGTCTGCCCCAGCCTGATATGTTCTATATGCAATTTAAACTCGCAGACATCAAAACAGCATCAGAGGTTCACATTAGATGTTATTATGACAAGGTCACGGTCTATATTTTTCACATAACGAAGCAATGAGGAATGCAGAGACGAGAGAAATATTGCACTAGAGGTCTATCTGAAGGAGCTGCATGTGTGCCTTGGCAGGCCCATTAGTGAGTATTTGACTTGACTGCTCCAGTGCATGCATGATGTAAGGCAAACACACTCATGACTTTTTAATAAGCCCGCCGAGGTTTGACAAATGAGGCTATAGGAAATCAGTGTGTTGTGTCTTCAGATATAAACGATACAGCACAGCACAGGCTCGGAGGTGGATTCACTGTGACCTTCACGAGTTTCCATCTCTTCCTCAGATGAGGTGATTGCAGCAGCGGGGGAATAGATGATTCAGAGAGTGTTTGCAAACAAATGACAAAGTCAGCATGTGCGGTCGAGCAGGACAAGACCCGCAAGAGCCAATGTGGCCCGCTGCACTCTCAGCGGGGGTATTTCTCTAATGAATAGGCCTAACCGGCTCACTGATTAGGCCCCAGTGCAACATGGGGCAAAGGGGTCAAATATGTTCACACGTTGATGTGACCTCCCTGCTGGGGCAATTAGCCCACTGGGAACCATGCACCAGGGGGCATCTATTAACTGGGATGATGTTGCTGGCATCGGATCCCACCTCAAAGTGATCCTCGCTTCCTCTTTAAGTCGCGCGGCAGCTTTATTTCACTTTTTTGCGACAACAAGACAGTGGGTAATTGTGAGCGAGCAGTGTACTCGTGCAGTGCCAAATCCGGCTTAGAGCGAGTACAATAGCCAATGTGTGGGTAAGGGGGTTTAGGCTCTGACTCTAAAAGGAAAAGAGGTGCCGTTTGCAGAGCCCGAGCTCGTTTTTTGATAATGAAAGCCAGCCTTCTAAACACACCACGGTCACTACTGCAGAATGCTGAACACAATCACTGCCTCGACTGCTCCAAGGTTTACATTGTTATCTAAACATGGAGGAGAAGCCTTATGCCGCTTAAATCCATCCCCACGCCTAATCCTCGGTGAAATACCCACAAGCCAAAACACTCAAATCATAAGCAGGTTTTGAGGAAGCGGAATTATTGGAGTAGTCTCAGTTTACCACAAACTATATTCTTTGTGTACTTTTCATACCACCACAACCACCGCTGAATCTCTGAATACTCGGTTTCCTGTCCTAACTCCCCAAATGTTTATTTTTCTTCGGGACCGTAAACCTTAATTTCTGTCGTCTGACTTGCCCTATAGTACTGTGAAACGAGACATAGCAAAAAGCAAGGCTGATAATAGGGATGTATTCCAAGTACCGGTATTTTTTGGTACAGGTTTCTAATTTGTTAGGTCCGGGAAGACTGTTAAAGGGGAACATTATCACAATTTCAGAAGCGTTAAAACCATTAAAAATCAGTTCTCAGTGGCTTATTTTATTTTTCGAAGTTTTTTTCAAAATTTTACCCATCACGCAATATCCCTAATAAAAGCTTCAAAGTGCCTGATTTTAACCATGTTATATACACCCGTCCATTTTCCTGTGACGTCACATAGTGATGCCGATACAAACAAACATGGCGGATAGAACAGCAAGTTTATAGCGACATTAGCTCGGATTTAGACTCGGATTTCAGCGGCTTAAGCGATTCAACAGATTACGCATGTATTGAAACGGATGGTTGTAGTGTGGAGGCAGGTAACGAAAACGAAATTGAAGAAGAAACTGAAGCTATTGAGCCATATCGGTTTGAACCGTATGCAAGCGAAACCGACGAAAACGACACGACAGCCAGCAACACGGGAGAAAGCGAGGACGAATTTGGCGATCGCCTTCTAACCAACGATTGCTATGTGTTTGTTTGGCATTAAAGGAAACTAACAACTATGAACTAGGTTTACAGCATATGAAATACATTTGGCAACAACATGCACTTTGAGAGTGCAGACAGCCCAGTTTTCATCAATTAATATATTCTGTAGACATACCCTCATCCGCTCTCTTTTCCTGGGGGTCTGGCGGCAGATTTCTTTGACTTTATCGTTGGAAATGCATCTGCTTTGAGTGTCGCAGGATATCCACACATTCTTGCCATCTCTGTCGTAGCATAGCTTTCGTCGGTAAAGTGTGCGGAACAAACGTCCAATTTCTTGCCACTTTCGCATCTTTGGGCCAATGGTATAACTTGAATCCATCCCTGTTCGTGTTGTTACACCCTCCGACAACACACCGACGAGGCATGATGTCTCCAAGGTACGGAAAACAGTCGATAAAACGGAAAATAACAGAGCTGATTTGACTCGGTGTTTGTAATGTGTTTGAGAAAATGGCGGATTGCTTCCCGATGTGACGTCACAACGTGACGTCATCGCTCCGAGAGCGAATAATAGAAAGGCGTTTAATTCGCCAAAATTCACCCATTTAGAGTTCGGAAATCGGTTAAAAAATATATATGGTCTTTTTTCTGCAACATCAGAATCAGAATCAGAATCAGCTTTATTGTCATTACGCAAGGTAACGAGATTGAGGCCATTCCATACAGTGCGATGTGTGCATGCTAGAAAAACAATGTGCAAATGTATAAAAATTTAAAAAAAATGTAGAAGTGCAATGAATATGGTGTGAAATGAATATATACATGAAAAAACAAAACAAAAACAGGGTGGTTGGTGGAATGGGAAGAGAAGGCAGTTATGAGGGACAATGGGGCAGTCCGTTCAGGATGGTTATGGCCCTGGGGAAGAAGCTGTTCTTTAGCCTGTTTGTTTTGGTTTTAATGCACCTGTAGCGCTTCCCAGAGGGCAGCAGGTGGAACAGGTCAGAGCCAGGGTGGGTGTTGTCCTTGATGATGGCACTGGCTCTGTTGAGGCAGCGGGAGGTGTAGATGTCTGTCAGAGAGGGGAGAGGGCGGCCGATGATCTTCTGAGCCGTCTTGACCACTCTTTGCAGCCTCTCCCTGTCTGCTGCAGTGCAGCTGCCGTACCATACCGTAATACAGTAGGTCAGCAGGCTCTCGATGGACGAACGGTAGAAGGTCAGCAGCAGGTCAGGCTTCAGGTTGTACTTCCCGAGGACTCTAAGGAAGTGTAGCCGCTGCTGAGCCTTCTTGATGATTGATGTGGTGTTGACTGTCCAGGAGAAGTCATTAGAGATGTGGACTCCAAGGTACCTGAAGGTGTGGACCCTCTCTACACGCTCGCCGTTGATGTAGAGGGGGGCAGGGTCGGTGCTGCTCCTCCTGAAGTCGACGATGATCTCTCTGGTCTTGCTGGTGTTGAGAGCGAGGTTGTTCTCCGAAGACCAGGCTGTCAGCTTCAGGACCTCCTCTCTGTAGGCAGCCTCGTCACCCCTGGAGATGAGCCCGACCACTGTGGTATCGTCGGCGAACTTGACGGTAAGGTTGTCACTGTGGGCCGGACTGCAGTCATGGGTGTAAAGGCAGTAGAGGAGGGGGCTCAGCACACAGCCCTGTGGGGAGCCGATGCTCAGCGTGCGGGAGGATGAGAGGTGCGGGCCAAGTCTCACATTCTGGGGTCGGTCCGTTAGGAAGTCCCTTATCCAGGCGTTTGTGAGAGGGGGGAGGCCAAGAGTGTCCAGTTTATTGCAGAGTCTGTCCGGGATTATTGTATTGAAGGCAGAGCTATAGTCCACAGAGAGCATCCGGACATAGCTCTGCTGCTGCTCCAGGTGGTTTAGAGCAGAGTGGAGAGCAACAGCGATGGCGTCCTCTGTGGACCTGTTTGCCCGGTATGCGAACTGGTGGGGGTCGAAGTCTGGAGGGATATGGTCTTTGATGTGCTGGAGAACAAGTCGCTCGAACATCAAGGTATATACAGGTAAAAGCCAGTAAATTAGAATATTTTGAAAAACTTGATTTATTTCAGTAATTGCATTCAAAAGGTGTAACTTGTACATTATATTTATTCATTGCACACAGACTGATGCATTCAAATGTTTATTTCATTTAATTTTGATGATTTGAAGTGGCAACAAATGAAAATCCAAAATTCCGTGTGTCACAAAATTAGAATATTACTTAAGGCTAATACAAAAAAGGGATTTTTAGAAATGTTGGCCAACTGAAAAGTATGAAAATGAAAAATATGATCATGTACAATACTCAATACTTGGTTGGAGCTCCTTTTGCCTCAATTACTGCGTTAATGCGGCGTGGCATGGAGTCGATGAGTTTCTGGCACTGCTTAGGTGTTATGAGAGCCCAGGTTGCTCTGATAGTGGCCTTCAACTCTTCTGCGTTTTTGGGTCTGGCATTCTGCATCTTCCTTTTCACAATACCCCACAGATTTTCTATGGGGCTAAGGTCAGGGGAGTTGGCGGGCCAATTTAGAACAGAAATACCATGGTCCGTAAACCAGGCACGGGTAGATTTTGCGCTGTGTGCAGGCGCCAAGTCCTGTTGGAACTTGAAATCTCCATCTCCATAGAGCAGGTCAGCAGCAGGAAGCATGAAGTGCTCTAAAACTTGCTGGTAGACGGCTGCGTTGACCCTGGATCTCAGGAAACAGAGTGGACCGACACCAGCAGATGACATGGCACCCCAAACCATCACTGATGGTGGAAACTTTACACTAGACTTCAGGCAACGTGGATCCTGTGCCTCTCCTGTCTTCCTCCAGACTCTGGGACCTCGATTTCCAAAGGAAATGCAAAATTTGCATCGTAATTATAACACGCTGTCACATTCACTTCAGGTGCCACTACTATGCACGGGTAAATGATAATCAGTTTGGAATAACCACAAATAAGGAAGCAACACTACACAAGGGTTGCACAGTGTACCGGTATTAATATAGTACCGTGATACTAATGAATCATAATCGGTACTATACCGCCTCTGAAAAGTACCGGTATAATCCTCGCCTCCACGGCGACAAATAAAGTACGTTTCTTACAAGTATTATCCCTGCAGGACGAGGAATAGCTAAACATGCTTCACTACACACCGTAGCTCACCGGCGTCAAAATGTAAACAATCGCCATTAGTGGATCTACACCTATTACTAAGTACAGTAGCGTATCTAGTCGATACTAAGATAATTACGTCAATATTTTTTGGCATCACAACATCTTCTTTCGTTTTTTAAATATATATAATATGTTTATAAACACAGGAAATATGTCCCTGGACACATGAGGACTTTGAATATGACCAATGTATGATCCTGTAACGACTTGGTATCTGATTGATACCCAAATTTGTGGTATCATCCAAAACTAATGTAAAGTATCAAACAACAGAAGAATACGTGATTATTACATGTTAATAGAAGTATAGATAGAATATGTTAAAAGAGAAAGTAGGCAGATATTAACAGTAAATGAACAAGTAGATTAATAATTCATTTTCTACCACTTGTCCTTAATAATGTTGACACACTATGACAGGCCTGGGCAATTATTTTGACACATTTAGAGAAAAAAAATGTGTCTGGGGGCCGGTATATCTATTTTTAGGAACACTAATACCAAACCTCACAATAATGTCTGATTGAATGCTAAAAACGTTATGACAGACTACCTTAAAAAACGTAATGGAATTTTAAATTTTTCTATGAACGATAAAACACTGAATATTGACCAAATATGAATGTCACACCCCCTTTCGATCGACATATTTTACAATCAAGTGAAACGCAACAAAAATGTAACAAAAAGTGAAATATGAACGCGAAGGGTACAAAATAAACCCACCTACAATATGATATATCTGATATATGCTGAATTCCCCCCAAGGGATCAATAAAGTACTTTCTATTCTATTCTATTTATCACTAAGCTTTAGAACTTTGTTGTGAAAATCTCCTTCCGCGTCTGTGGAAACGTTTCCCGCCCACACTGCTTGGTGCCTCGTCTGAACTGCTGTGATGTAGATCAGTGGTCCCCAACCTTTTTGTAGCTGCGGACCGGTCAACGCTTTGAAATTTGTCCCATAAAGAAATACAATCATGTGTGCTTACGGACTGTATCCCTGCAGACTGTATTGATCTATATTGATATATAATGTATATATTGTGTTTTTTATGTTGATTTAATAAAAAAATTAAAAAACATTTTTTTATTTTTTTTATTTATTTTTTTTATTTCTTGTGCGGCCCGGTACCAATCGGCCGCGGCCCGGTGGTTGGGCACCACTGATGTAGATGACCATAGTAACTAATTAGATGACCCTAGTAACTAATTAGATTACCATAGTAACTAATTACATTACCATAGTAATTAATTAGATGACCATAGTAACTAATTAGATTACCAACGTAACTAGTATATCATCCATAAGCACAGATTCCAACCATTGAAATACTTTGTATAGTTGAAGACTTACGGTCATTAGAAAACATGAGTGCACATCATAATGGCAGCTACAGTTTCCATCTTAAGGATCTAAAAAAATTATTTGGGAATGTCCGGCGGGCCAGATTGAAAAGCTCAACGGGCCGCATGTGGCCCCCGGGCCTTAATTTGCCCAGGTCTGCACTATGAGAATGGAAAATGACACAATATGTTACTGCATATGTCAGCATAAAATGCACATCCGCCAAACATTCTAATTGATTATATTGATTTATATGATATATTTGATATGAGATATCATGGTGAAGGTCTGTGAATGAACATGAATACCATACATTAATATTGTTTAACTTTATCATTTTATTACTAGTATTTTAAATGTTATTATAGGGACAAGCGGTAAAACATGCATGGATGGATGAACATACTGGGTGTAATTGTAATGAATAGAAACATTGATAGTTTACAACAGTGTTTTTCAACCTTTTTTGAGGCAAGGCACATTTTTTTCATTAAAGAAATCCGGAGGCACACCACCAGCAGAAAACGTTAAAAATTGAAACTCCACCAGGTCGTCGTGTCTTATTTTGAGTTTGTTGGTGTTTTCCTGTGTGTAGTGCTTTAGTTCTTGTCTTGCGCTGTTATTTTGGTGGCCCTTCCTGTTTTGTTGGTGTTTTCCTGTAGCAGTTTCATGTCTTCCTTTGAGTGCTATTCCGCGCACCTGCTTTGTGCTATTTACGTTGTTGCTATCCTTCTTTGTGTGGACATTGTTGATTGTCATGTCATGTATAGATGTACTTTGTGGACGCCGTAAGTTTTTGATGTCGTCCAGCATTCCCTTTCTGTTTACTTTGTCGCTAGTTCAGTTTTACTTTCGTTTTGCATAGCCATTGCCTTTTCCTTTCCCTTTCACTTTTGTTCATTTTGGGTTTAAACATTACATCATTTTTTACCTGCATGCTGCCTCCCGCTGTGGTCTGCATATTGGGATCATAACAAACCATCCTCGTCATCCACATTCCGACTTTTACAAAGCAATTAACTACCTGCTGCCACCTACTGACATGGAGTATTACGTGGTTACCCAGCTGAGTTTTACATAGCACAGACACTAAGCAAAGGAAAATTATTTGCAGATAATAATTATTGATTTGCAAAAAATATTTTTTGGACCAATTAGGTGAAGTGCATAACTTCCCACGGCACATCAGACAATATGTCACGGCACAATGGTTGAAAAACACCGGTTTACAAGATGATGGTATACCAACTGCAATGCACCTTGCACATGCACACATAGTTAACTTGTTTAAGCCCTAAAAAGGAGGTGAGATGTTATATCCTGATGGTGCTGGTGCACAACCTCTAGTGTTAATAAAAAATTCACAGCTCTATTTACACAAATTACATACAGTACCGATAAGAGTACCGATGAATACTGGTATCATTAAGGAATATCAATATTGGTATGGGTATCGATAATTACTCAACGATATACACATACCTAGCTGGTAATGAACATAACTTTTGACCTGCTAAAGCTCAAAGTTGCAGGTGCCATGACACGTTCTGCTGGTCGCAGAATGGAAGAGAATGCTTCCCGATGGCTAATGAGGTGCTCAGCTCCACCGCTTGTGTGGAAGCAGGAGCACCTGGGCCGAGCAGATCCAGACAAAAGGAGTCCAGCAGTACCACAAAGCCCATTGAAAACATCCAGAACTCCGAAACACAAACTCCCACACTTCATAAAATGAAGGCAGCACAGAATGCAGAGCTCATTCTCTTTTGCACAAGCAAGCTATTGTTAACACGCTGGCGCTCCCATGGCTTCCCGATGTTCTACTCCACAAAGAAACAATGGCAAAGGAAAACTTGGCAAAGATGCAGGGCGTGCACTGTTGTCTCTTTTCAGAGACAAAAAAAAAAGTTTGCACGTCATGTGACGTGTGTGATTGAAGTGAACTCCTCACTCGCTTCATGAAATCCTTTTTTCCGTATTGCGGCCAACTGCAGCAACAACACAAACACAGCCGGTGTTTCATTGTTTACATTCCCGGAAGATGACAGTCAAGCTTTACCATTGGCCTGTGGAGAACTGGGACAACAGAGACTCTTACCAGGAGGACTTTGAGTTGGATGCGCAGACGCGGTACCGTGAGTATGCATGCAGCTGCGGCTTCCAAACATTTGATCGCTTGCCCGTACGTGCGTGCCGCTATGTGCATGTCACGTACGTAACTTTGGGGACTTTGGGGAAATACATGTGCTGTATGAACTTTGGGGAGGTGAACGGTACTTTGGGCTGTGGGATTGAGTGTGTTGTGCAGGTGTTTGAGTTGTATTGGCGGGTTAAATGGACGGGAGGGGGGAGGTGTTTGTTATGCGGTATTAATTTGTGGCATATTAAATATAAGCCTGGTTGTGTTGTGGCTAATAGAGTATATATATGTCTTGTGTTTATTTACTGTTTTAGTCATTCCCAGCTGAATATCAGGTCCCACCCGCCTCTCACAGCATCTTCCCTATCTGAATCGCTCCCACTGCCCTCTAGTCCTTCACTCTCACTTTCCTCATCCACACATTTTTCATCCTCGCTCAAATTAATGGGGAAATCGTCGCTTTCTCGGTCCGAATCGCTCTTGCTGCTGGTGGCCATGATTGTAAACAATGTGCGGATGTGAGGAGCTCCACAACCTGTGACGTCACGCTACTCGTCTGCTACTTCCGGTACAGGCAAGGCTTTTTCATCAGCGACCAAAAGTTGCAAACTTTATCGTCGATGTTCTCTACTACCGTAAATCCTTTCAGCAAAAATATGGCAATATCGCGAAATGATCAAGTATGACACATAGAATGGACCTGCTATCCCCGTTTAAATAAGAAAATCGCATTTCAGTAGGCCTTTAAGAACATAAATCCCTATTTATTGCTGTTAATTAGTTCCAGACATGGCCACGATAGATGAATTTCCGCACGGTATAGGAATCATTCATTATAAATCTATTATTTTAAAGCATAAAAAAACTGTTTACGACCTAATTTTTTTTAATTTATTTTTTGTCCTGTCCAGTTACTCAGGCAAATCATATTGTTGATGTAGATGCCCATATCGGCTGTACAAATTTACTTTACAAAAGAGAAGTGTGGGATACTTCTCTTGTTGCCTTATATGTATTTGACTTTATTAAATGGATTAACAGTATATTATAATTTGGTGCAGCCGGGCCGTAGCAGGAGGGAATAGAAAGTGGAAAAAAAGGAAGACAGGGGGGGAAATTGCGGTGACAAGAGGGGGATAAGACAGAGAGACAACAACCACAACAACAACAACAACAACAACAACAACAACAACAACAACATCAGAACATCAGCAAATAGGATATGTACAAATATGATGGTAAAAGTGATAGCAAAGAAGCAGTTAGTGAAATAAATAATACAGAAATGACAGTGAACATTATTACACAACAAATGGAGCAATACAAATACCAATGGAAATAGCACTATTGATAATGAATAATAATAATTACCTCTATTATCAATAATACATTGTTCAAATACAACAATACATATATGTAATGATAACTTGAAATACAAAAGAAAGCAGATACATGGAGAGGAAGAAAGAGAAGCCAACTAAATTAACCTTGTAGATTGTTATAGTAATATTAGGTTAAGCTTTGTCAGTGTGCCATGTGTTACCCAGTTTCCTCTAGGGCAACAACTTTAATATATATTTGATGAAACGTGATTATGTGCATGAGTGTATGTATGCATAGGTACTGGTATATGTACAGTATGTGTATATGTATGTTTGTACAGTGAATGTACATGTACAGTATGTGTATATATGTATGTTTGTACAGTGAATGTGCGTGTGATTGTTCGAACTTTGAGTGTGTAGGTATTTACTGTATCTGTTTACGACCATCTAAATATATTTTCCAACATTGTGAAATCCCTCTAGGCTAGTTCTGATCCGGGATTTATGATGCCGATTCATCCATGACTGAAATCGACCAATACCAATACCACAAACTGTAAAGTGTTTGATTTATTTATGGTGAGTGCTATTAACAGTTTGACAATATCAACACAATATTTAAACTACTTCCTTATTCTTTTTTTTATTACATTCAGTTCTTTGAGCAAAACAAAGTACCCAATAACTAAACAAAATACAAAACTACTATTACTCTTTTAAATCCTTTTTGCCCTCAAAATCCTATTGTGTCCAAGGAATTTTTACCTCAATTTGTAAACTCACACACACACAAAAAAAATGATTGAAAGAAAATCAAAATATCGACCGTCTCACTCTAGTATCGATCATATACTGATATGACCCTTGGTGATGACACATGGATCGACCCACCCTCCTTACATGCGATGCACTTCTGGCTGTGACAACGATGACTCAACAGTTAAGAGCTGTTATATTATCCTCTCTTTATAGACTCTTATTAATCTACTTGTTAATTTCTGCGTACTGCTGTAACACACTTCCATCGACACTTCTTAAACTTGATGATGTACGTAATTATTGGTGTTGTTTCAAGGTAGCTTAGCAGCTGGCTAGCCTGGCTAGCATGCCTGCTCCTGCTTGCTCTCCTGTCCTGTGTAAAATGTTTATCCTCGTTTTAATATTTTAATTCTGGTTGTTGATACTTAAGATACTAGTTTATTTGCCGTAAAAGAGGTGATTACTATGAATTTAGGGGAGTGTCCACATCGTAGGCGCCGAGATTGATGGCAAATTCTTTTTCAACGTGTTTAAGTCGGGGTCCACTTAAATTGATTCATGATACAGATATATACTATCAGATATATACTATCATCATAATACAGTCATCACACAAGATAATCACATTGAATTATTTACATTATTTACAATTCGGGGTGTGGAGGGAGGAGGGGGGGCGGTATGGTTTGGTTGTTATCATCAGTCATCAACAATTGAGAACAGAGAAATGGATATTGGAACAGTGTAGGTCTGACTTGGTAGGATATGGACAGCAAGTAGTGGGCAGAGAGAGAGAGAGATCAGAAGGCATAAGAAAAAGTATCTGCATTTGATTGTTTACATTTGATTATTAACAATCCGGGGAGGGTGTTAGTTTAGGGTTGTAGCTGCCTGGAGGTGAACTTTTATTGCTGTTTTGAAGGAGGATAGAGATGCACTTTCTTTTATACCTGTTGGGAGCGCATTCCACATTGATGTGGCATAGAAAGAGAATGAGTTAAGACCTTTGTTAGTTCGGAATCTGGGTTTAACGTGGTTAGTGGAGCTCCCCCTGGTGTTGTGGTTATGGCGGTCATTTACGTTAAGGAAGTAGTTTAACATGTACTTCGGTATCAGGGAGGTGTAGCGGATTTTATAGACTAGGCTCAGTGCAAGTTGTTTTACACTGTCCTCCACCCTGAGCCAGCCCACTTTGGAGAAGTGGGTAGGAGTGAGGTGGGATCTGGAGTGGAGGTCTAGAAGTAATCTGACTAGCTTGTTCTGGGATGTTTGGAGTTTAGATTTGAGGGTTTTGGAGGTGCTAGGGTACCAGGAGTTGCATGCGTAATTGAAAAAGGGTTGAACGAGAGTTCCGCCAGAATCCTCATGGTGCCTTTGTTGACCAGAGAGGAGATTCTATACAGAAATCTCGTTCGTTGGTTGACCTTTTTGATTACCTTGGTTGCCATTTTATCAAGTTCTTAAATGTAACTTATCTGAACAATATCCAGTGTTGTGGTATTTCAATTAACTGGAATCCAGTGTGCTGTGGGGCCCTATTATAGTGAATCACACATCATAAATTAATCAAATCTTTAATAAACACGTGAAAGTACACAATGTGATAAAGAACATTTTACATCAATCAAACTAGGGATCTAGATATCTGGTCAGGACACTCCTCATTCTTTTGCCTTCACCTTCATTGTCCATTCCTTTTTGGTGACTTTATATACTCTGGACCTAGACATTGAGTCCGTGACATACATGGCGGACAATAACTGATACAGTCTGCTTTGCCAGTCCAAATGCATTCGCCGTTTTCCGTAGGCTTCCCTCGACGGCCAGGTAATACAAAGCACACGCTACCTTTTTTATCACATCCACGGGAGCCCGCATTCTCGTTGACTCTCCTTCGACAAATATACAAAGTTTTTCAGTAAGTAGAATTACAGCTGACCTCGACATTCGAAAGTTCTCTTGCCGTCTGAGAAGTGTTGTATCAAAAAGAGCTGCAATCGCTTTTCTTAAGGTATTCATGTGTGATTTCCACAAGTGTTGGTACAGACGGAAGGAGAAACACGGGCATGTCTGGATGACTCGCCTCCATATTTCCAGTGGTTAGCTCCGAGTTACGAAACCGCTTTATTATGAAGCTGGCTGTGGCGCATTCTTTCTGGCATCACTTCCTGTGTGCGGCGCGATCTTTCTGGCGTCACTTCCTCGCCGAACTCGGTTTGTAAACGATCAATGAGTCCATAAAAAACTAAGAGCCGGAGATTCAAGAAATACACGGTGCACTTACCCGTGTAAAAAATTGTCCGAGGAGGGGGACCTTAAACGATAGTTCAGTGTGGCTCAAACGGGGCTTAGGCTAAATAATTCTTTGTTTAAGGGGTTATCCGGCTTAGTGTAGAAATATCCACAGAAAAGTAGCGTCAGATTTACTGCCGTCCGAGCACCCACTGGCAGAAATGTAGATCAACGCCTATGGTCCACATATTGTTTGCAGATACACAATTACCTGCGAGCTAGACAACCAGGGGACTCAAAATAAGACGGATCGGCGTTTGTGATCAGCATTAAAAGGCATTCATCGGCAATGGCGATCACGTCATTTTTCATGAAAATGGGTCGATACTCATCACTGGCTAATTTATCGGCGCATTCGTAATCGAGACATAAAATAGCACTCTTTAGTCACCTTTACACTCTTTTAATCCAATTTAGTAATGCTGTCTGAGGCTGAGCCAATCAGTGGCCGCGGTACTGAACATCTTGCTCTGATTGGTTTGGTCTCATCTTGTGGCCTGTGTTACTGTAGTCTTGATATTTTTAGTTTATTTTTATGCTAATGCATATGCAAAAGTGCAATATATTTATCTGTACAGTAATCCATCTATTTATATCTGCACCTCATTGCTCTTTTATCCTGCACTACAGCGAGCTAATGCAACGAAATGTTGTTCTTATCTGTACTGTAAAGTTCAAATTTGAATGACAATAAAGGAAGTCTAACTCTAAGAAATCTTGTAGAATATGCTTTTATAAACACGCAAAAAAATCTACGATGTGGTGAAGCAAAACAAATATTAAATACATAAATAATCTTTGTCTCAATAAAAAAAAAGGGTTCAAGATGTTCCTCACAATTCTTGTTCTGTGTACTTTGTGAACACTTGTAGTTTGAACAGTCTTTTAAACTGAATCATTTTGGTGCTTTGTTTGATTTCTTTGGTTAATCCATTCCATAATTTAATTCCATGTACAGATATGCTGAAGGTTTTAAGTGTTGTACGAGCATACAAATGTTTTAAATTTGATTTTCCTCTAAGGTTATATTTCTCCTCTTTTGTTGAGAAGAAGTGTTGTACATTCTTGGGTAGCAGGTTATAGTTTGCTTTATACATAATTTTAGCTGTTTGCAAATGCACCAAATCATTGAATTTCAATAATTGTGATTTAATAAATGGTTTGTACATTATTTATATCCAACATTGTGTATTATTCTAATTGATCTTTTTTGTAACACAGTTAGTGAATGAAGCGCACATTTGTAGTTGTTTCCCCATATTTCTACACAGTAACTCAGATAATTGAGAACACTATTGATTAAAAATGTTTTATTTATCCTCTAATGGTAACACAAGCTAGCCAGTGATGTTCCAATATATATTTTTTGATTTGAAAAATTTAACTTGCAAACATCAAGTTGCAAACAGCCCTTCTAAAGGCATTGTAGCTCAGGAAGTACGTTGTTTTTTTTAGCAGTTTTGTTGAATTTGTGTTCCTATTACAAAAAGCACCTCTTTTTTGATGACTCTTTCCACTCTTTTGAGACCCTGGCATCATTCCTGTTTACCTTTTTTGGTATATGTCATCCGCTTGGTCCAGCCCGTGTCAAACTTGATTTCATTGAGGGCCACAGGGTTTAGGCTGCGCTCAGATTGCCGTTTATAACAGTGAATAATATATTAACATAAATGTATCAGGATTCGCCTCATGATATTATTGCGCAATCGCTAATACATTTGATAATTTTTTATTTCTTTTAACGTACACTCGAGAAAAAAATCTGTAGATTTTACTGTTAAAAAAACCTGTCAGTTCAGTTGCCGGAAATGTATCCATAAAATGTATCATTTTTACATGATATTACTATAAATGGAAAAACGGTACCTCTGTTTTTATGATCAAATGTACGGATGGTGTCCATCCATCCATTTTCTACAATCTAATGGATAACTTGCTTTGAAATCATGAGATTTCAATACTTATTTTTATTTAAACAAAAGCTGTTTGGAACATGCGATAATATAATACAATATTTGTTGCATTATTATATAGTTGTCAAGTTGAAAAGATATGCAATTGCATGTGGTAAATGTATTTGTTTTACTTGTGCCAAATACATTTTCTAATCGGATCAATCATGATTAACTACATGTCACTTCATGCTTGCGTATTTGTAATAAACTTAAGAAAAGACCCCAATATTTTGACACAAATGCAATTACTACATACATGATAGATCAGCATACCGTATTTTTCGGAGTATAAGTCGCTCCGGAGTATAAGTCGCACTGCCGAAAATGCATAATAAAGAAGGAAAAAAACATATATAAGTCGCATTTTTGGGGGAAATGTATTTGATAAATCCCAACACCAAGAATAGACATTTGAAAGGCAATTTAAAGTAAATAAAGAATAGTGAACAACAAGCTGAATAAGTGTACGTTATATGAGGCATAAATAACCAACTGAGAACGTGCCTGGTATGTTAATGTAACATATTATGGTAAGAGTCATTCAAATAACTATAACATATAGAACATGCTATATGTTTACCAAACAATCTGTCACTCCTAATCGCTAAATCCCATGAAATCTTATACGTCTAGTCTCTTACGTGAATGAGCTAAATAATATTATTTGATATTTTACGGTAATGTGTTAATAATTTCACACATAAGTCGCTCCTGAGTATAAGTCGCACCCCCAGCCAACTATGAAAAAAACTGCGACTTATAGTCCAAAAAATACGGTATATACAGACATGATTGATGCAGTATCTTTTGTGATTAATTGCATGAGTTAACTTATTTTTTTCTGTCAAAATGGAAAAAACGAATATATTTAGTATGACAAACTGTATTAATTGTATTATTTCGAGGCTTTTGCGAGTCATGTGAAATGATGTGGCGGGCCAGATGTGGCCCTCTGGCCTTGAGTTTGACACCAGTGTGCTACACAAAAGTATTAGAAGGGAGTCTCAGTCTTTTTGACAGTTTTACTGTATTCCTTCTTTTGAAATATGTGGCCCCAAACAAGTGCAGAGTGAGTGTGGTTGTCTAAGTCAGATCATATAAACCCGACTACAATATGACTTTAAATGACAGGAAGTGAAAGCCTTCTCTCTGATTGTCTTCCACAGATGCGAGGAAGCAGCAGGTGGCTCAGGAGGCAATAAGAAAACCGTCCACACTGCGTCGCCCGCCTGCACGCACAGGAGAGCCCCTTTCAAGTAAGAACTACTACGTGCTACTCCATTTACAGTAGACTTTACAGTATGCTGAGTCCTGTGGATGTGAACGACAAACTTCTGCTTTCCAGACTGTCTTAACTGCAGTCGAATCACAGCGATGAACGACAGGCTGAGTTCACTGGAGGCTAAGGTCTGCACCAACACCAAAAGACTGCAGTGACAATGTATTTAATCTCATGCATTGTTTCATGGCTTCCAACCCCAGGTTCAAGGATTCACTGCCTTGCCGTCCGCAACACAACGCTACCCTCTGTCCAAAGGAGTTGCACAGGAGGCCGCCTTGTTGAAGGGGACCACTCCTGTCAAAGGGACTCCTGGTGAGCAGGGCCCCGCTGGTGAGTGCCAGTCAACCGGATTCGGGAGTGTTATATAAGTACTATTAGCATTAGGTGCAGTCCAGACTTTTAATAATTGTAGAATTTAAGGCTCTTTTTCTACCGTCTACCTGCTCACTTATGCACTTATTATATATCCTATATCCTTTTCTGCACATGCACTCATTTCCTCCAGTCTGAGAGTCATTTGAGGTACACACTCACAGAGCTTTGTGGCTGTACGCAAAGCCAAGACTTCACCTCTTTCCTGGAATTGTGCCCCGCACTAGTTGCTGAAAAAAAAAAAAAGTTTAAAGGGGAACATTATCACAATTTCAGAAGGGTTAAAACCATTAAAAATCAGTTCGCAGTGGCTTATTTTATTTTTCGAAGTTTTTTTCAAAATTTTACCCATCACGCAATATCCCTAAAAAAAGCTTAAAAGTGCCTGATTTTAACCATCGTTATATACACCCGTCCATTTTCCTGTGACGTCACATAGTGAAGCCAACTCAAACAAACATGGCGCATAGAACAGCAGGCTATAGCGACATTAGCTCGGATTTAGACTCGGATTTCAGCGGCTTAAGCGATTCAACAGATTACGCATGTATTGAAACGGATGGTTGTAGTGTGGAGGCAGGTAGCGAAAACGAAATTGAAGAAGAAACTGAAGCTATTGAGCCATATCGGTTTGAACCGTATGCAAGCGAAAACGACACGACAGCCAGCGACACGGGAGAAAGCGAGGACGAATTCGGCGATCGCCTTCTAACCAACGATTGCTATGTGTTTGTTTGGCATTAAAGGAAACTAACAACTATGAACTAGGTTTACAGCATATGAAATACATTTGGCAACAACATGCACTTTAATTTAATTTTCATCAATTAATATATTCTGTACACATACCCTCATCCGCGCTCTTTTCCTGAAAGCTGATCTGTCCAGTTTTAGAGTTGATGTCAGCAGGCCAGGGAAGCTAGGGTCGATATTCTTCTCTTGATCATCTTCGGTGGCATAAGGGACGGTGTGAGCCAAGACATCCAGGGGGTTTAGCTCGCTCGTCTGCGGGAAAAAACTGCCGCCATTGCTTGCCGTGCTACCGAGGTCCTTTGTCCCTGAATTGCTCACACACTCCGGCAGATTCAATGGCGGTCTGGAGGCAGATTTCTTTGACTTTATCGTTGGAAATGCATCTGCTTTGAGTGTCGCAGGATATCCACACATTCTTGCCATCTCTGTCGTAGCATAGCTTTCGTCGGTAAAATGTGCGGAACAAACGTCCAATTTCTTGCCACTTTCGCATCTTTGGGCCACTGGTGCAACTTGAATCCGTCCCTGTTCGTGTTTTGTTACACCCTCCGACAACACGCCGACGAGGCATGATGTCTCCAAGGTACGGAAAACAGTCGAAAAAACGGAAAATAACAGAGCTGATTTGACTCGGTGTTTGAGAAAATGGCGTATTGCTTCCCGATGTGACGTCACGTCGTGACGTCATCGCTCCGAGAGCGAATAATAGAAAGGCGTTTAATTCGCCAAAATTCACCCATTTAGAGTTCGGAAATCGGTTAAAAAAATATATGGTCTTTTTTCTGCAACATCAAGGTATATATTGACGCTTACATAGGTCTGGTGATAATGTTCCCCTTTAAGACACTCCTGCCTTAATGCTGCGTTCAAAGGAAAATCATTATTATCGTTATTTGGATTTAAGTTACGTGATATAGACGATGTACAATATCAATAAATGTAGCTGACGATAGAGCGTTTAATATTCTCGTTATATCGTGATGATAAATGATGACGACATTCTGTGGCTGTGTCCTGCAAATCTGACGGTGACAAGCGAACAAAGGTTTTCTCAACACAATTTAGCGTCCTTGCTCGGAACTGGTTTAAATATTGTGTTGATAGTGTTAAACTTTCAACAGAACCTTAAATAAGTTGAAAAATATATAGTTAACATGTGTGATCGGTATTGGTATTGGTATATATCACTCATGGATGATCGGTTTTGGAATCGGCGGCATAAAACCTTCATCGCTAAGAAATAGTTTGTTTGCGTTAGCGCTTATAATAACAACATTGCTAACATTTGGTCAATATTCAAGTGACGATATGTATAAAGAGTATTGTTGAAGGGTTTTGGATGATTATTTAGAGGGATTTGTGGGCAAAATAGAGAGCCCCTATTGGCTACATTGTTAGCTGACTTTTTATGTATTTATTTATTTGCGACTTTGAATGCATAAAAAAAGAAAAACATGTGTTCATGTCTTAAATAAGGATTGTGAATGATAGACAGCACATCTCGCTCTAATGTTTGCGTATTTCCAGTATGACTGATCTGATACTATGGTCAGAGTGCAGAGGCGTTCCCATTGTGACGTAAATCTCCGGAAATAGCCAAAGGTATTCGGAACGGAATATTTAAAATGGCTGACTGAATTTGTCATTTTGTGATGTTAAACTGTGTTTGCGGATTGTAAATACGATTGTATATGGTTTATTGGATACAATGAAACACAGTTAAGCATTTTAAGTCAACTCGTTTTTCCACTATACTGGTACTTTAAGTTCTTTCTTGAACTCGATGGCGTTTCTCACTTTCTTTGTCAAAGCGCTGGTACTCGCAATTTTCTTTGGCCCCCTTGCTGGTGGATTATTTTGCAGTCGCACAGACACTGAGTCACTTCTTTGATTTCTTGTTTGGGTACACAATTCAAGCAAACAGACTAGTTTGTAGCGTGCAGTGTCGGGCCGTACGATAACCGAGACGCTATACAAACACCAGGGCAACATTTTGGCAGAAATCTTTGTTGGAAATTGAATCATACAAAAGTGGGGCGTACAAACCAAGCTTTTTGCTTGACAATACATGACCACCTATGAAAGTTCAATTTCTATAGACCACGGAAGCATGGTCCTCCACACAACTTTTACGTCCTTTTATTGCAGGTAATTACCACTAATCGAATTTAAGTTGTGTGTGCATGCTGCCATTGCAGGTCCTCAGGGTGAAAAGGGGAGAGATGGTATTCCAGGCAGAGATGGTAAAATAGTCTCACAGCTGCTGCTAAGTCAGATTGTGTAGTTCAGAAGTTTAGTGATGACTTTCTCCTCCTATCAGGTAAACCAGGGTCCCGAGGGTTGCCAGGTCCCAGTGGGCCTCGGGGTGAGGCAGGGGTTAGGGGCCCAAGTGGAGCTCCTGGATCGAAGGGAACCTCAGGACCTGCAGGTAAGACAGGAGCTTACAAAACATACACAGCGGTATCATTATAGTCGGTGTCTGTTCAGAGAGTGGAGTGCATTTCTTGCATCTCCACTTGTTGATGAACTCCTTGTTACCCAAACACTTGAGGAAACAACACAACTAAGCCACCATATCCGGCTTTGGAGTGTTTGTCTTCCACTTAAACCACTTGGTCAACCTAAAAAGACGCTCCAGCTGTAACCAGCAGAACATTCCAAGAACTCTGTTTTCCAACTTGCTGATATAGTTGGTTTTATTTGAATGTTTTCAGTATATTGCTTTTTTTTTTCCCCAGTCAACAGCAGAAGTCTTTAGAGTATACTTCTGAAGTCAACTTTATAGCTTGCAGCACGTTTCTGCTGCTGCTCGTGGTCACCAATCACAGCATAAACAGGAATAAACCTGCTCTATGTATTCAGAGCGCGAATAAATCAACTGTAGGAAAAAGCCAATCCACATGCAGCTGTGACTTGAATGATAATAAAGCAAGCAGAGGCGTGTGTCATAACATCTGCACGGGACACACGCTGTTATTTCTCTGCTCTGCATCATAAAGGCCTCTAAAATGCCACATGACCCGTGTCCTGAACCTGCTGCTAAGTAACAACCAGACATTGAACCAAAAAAAAGCTTACTCTCTGAAGAGCGCCGTGTAAATTAAACATTACATGAATATTAGACAACCTGTGAATGCTGGAAAGGCAAAACCGAACTGAAATGCTAACAGTTAGCACGCTAGCATAGCATGCGAACCAAAAATATGACTCAACAGTTTGCATGCATCAAGTACCAAAATATTAATCTGAGGTGTACACCTTCAAAATGAACTAAAAGCTATCATGTTATCATTAGCATGCTAACAGTACGCTTTCGTCAAGAGCCAAAATATATGACTGTGAGGTGTATATCTGCAAAATTAGCCAAAAAAGCAAGTATGTCAATGTTAGCATGCTAACAGTTGGCATACATCAAGTGCCAAAATATCTGACTCTGAGGTGTATACCTGCAAAATTTACTCAAAAACTAGCACGCTAACATCAGCATGTTAACAGTTAGCACGCTAGCATAGCATGTGAACAAAAAATATGACTCAACAGTTCGCATGCATCAAGTACCAAAATATTAATCTGAGGTGTACACCTTCAAAATTAACTACAAGCTATCATGCTATCATTAGCATGCTAACAGTACGCTTTCATCAAGAGCCAAAATATATGACTGTGAGGTGTATATCTGCAAAATTTACTCAAAAACTAGCACGCTAACATCAACATGTTAACAGTTAAAATGCGTCAAGTATTGAACTATATGACTCTGAGGTGTATACCTTCAAAAGTATCTGAAAAAGTGAACATGTTAACATTAGCATTCTAACATGCGGCACAAACCAAAATATATGACTGTGAGTTGTATGTACTGTATATCTGCAAACTAAAAAGCTAGCATGCTAATATTAGCATGCTAACAGTTAGCTCTGAGGTTTATATCTGCAAAAATAGCTGAAAAAAATACCCAGCATTCCCATTCCGTTTGGATGGGAAAAATGTCCTAGAAAATGAGGAATTCCTGAAAATGCAGGAATGTTTCATGTAATGAACATTTTGAAAGTGGAATTGTTTAAATCGGATTAAAAAAAAGTGGGGGAAGGAGACTGACTAAAAATAGGGCAGAATAATAATTTGAATACTACCGTATTTTTCGGACTATAAGGTACACCTAAAATCTTTTCATTTTCTCAAAAATCAACAGTGCGCCTTATACCCCGGTGCGCCTGATGTACGGATTACTTCCGATTGTGCTTACAGACCTCAAAGCAATTTTATATGGCACATGGTGTACAGATACGTGTGACCGGTAAATGGCCATCACAGATAAGAGATACATGTGGACCGCACGCTACAAAGCCCAAAACTTTGACGTTTCATTGTCAATGTAGAACATTCCACACGGCGCTCAAAAATTGGTCAAAATGTTTTAGTACGACTTTGGTAAGCTACAAAGCCGATGGATTGTCAGCGCATTACAGCTACTGTAGTCATATATACTGGCTTCAACGTACATTATTATTATGGTGTCTATATAAAGACTAGAGATGTCCGATAATGGCTTTTTTTGCCGATATCTGATATTCCGATATTGTCCAACTCTTAATTATCGATTACGATATCAACCGATACCGATATATACAGTCGTGAAATTAACACATTATTATGCTTAATTTTGTTATGATGCCCCGCTGGATGCATTAAACAATGTAACAAGGGTTTCCTAAATAAATCAACTCAAGTTATGGAAAAAAATGCCAACATGGCACTGCCATATTTATTATTGAAGTCACAAAGTGCATTATTTTTTTTAACATGCCTCAAAACAGCAGCTTGGAATTTTGGACACGCTCTCCCTGAGAGAGCATGAGGAGGTTGAGGTGGGTGGGTTTGGGGGGGCGGCGGGGTTGAGGTGGGGGGTAGGGAGTAGCGGGGGGTGTATATTGTAGCGTCCCGGAAGAGTTAGTGCTGCAAGGGGTTCTGGGTATTTGTTCTGTTGTGTTTATGTTGTGTTACGGTGCGAATGTTCTCCCGAAATGTGTTTGTCATTCTTGTTTGGTGTGGGTTCACAGTGTGGCGCATATTTGTAACTTAAAGTTGTTTATACGGCCACCCTCAGTGTGACCTGTATGGCTGTTGACCAAGTATGATTTGCATTCACTTGTGTGTGTGAAAAGCCGTAGATATGTGACTCGGCCGGCACGCAAAGGCAGTGCCTTTAAATTTTATTGGCGCTCTGTTCTTCTCCCTACGTCCATGTACACAGCGGCGTTTTAAAGTCATACATTTTACTTTTTGAAACCGATACCGATAATTTTGAAGCCGATACCGATAATTTCCGATATTACATTTTAAAGCATTTATCGGCCGATAATATTGGCAGTCCGATATTATTGGACATCCCTAATTAAGACCCCAAATTGACACCTATTAGGAGACTTATTATTTGGCGTTTTGTTTCGCAATATTATGCCAAACCAACTTCTCTTACCTATTGGTTCCTGCTGTTGTGTATTTGGGATCTGCATAAGACCCAAAAATTTGCGCACATCCGCCATTGCAGTCCATGCCGACACCATAGTCAATAAGCTCCTTCTTTTTTTCTCTATTCTCTTGTCGTGGGTCATTCATCCTCCGCTGTTGCCATTTCTAATATAAAGCCACGTACAGTTTCAACTTATATCTGTCAGTGGACTCGCTATGGAAGTACTAAAAACTACCCGTACAACGAAGTTGACGGGGAGAAGACGCTGTCAAAGTGGAGCCATGTAAAAAAAACAAATTTCCACTGAAAGCGTAACGACCGCGGACCAGCTGCCGTCTGGCAATCCCCACTGCCGTTCTTTTGCGGCTCCGTCATGCAGCGAAATAGCATGGACTTTTACGAGATCTCGCGAATCCTCGCATTGTCACGTGATCAGGAAGGTAGTAATAAAACAAAGCAAATAAACTTGGTCCTGCCAATTAATTTTTTGCAGCAAGCATCAATACAACAATAACATCATCCCTGGCGAGCGTGTCACCATACTTGCCAACCCTCCCGATTTTCCCGGGAGACTCCCGAATTTCAGTGCCCCTCCCGAAAATCTCCCGGGGCAACCATTCTCCCGAATTTCTCCTGATTTCCACCTGGACAACAATATTGGGGGCGTGCCTTAAAGGCACTGCCTTTAGTGTCGTCTACAACCTGTCGTCACGTCCGCTTTTCCTCCATACAAACAGCGTGCCGGCCCAGTCACATATTATATGCGGCTTTTACACACACATAAGTGAATACAAGGCATACTTGATCAATAGCCATACAGGTCACACTGAGGGTGGCCGTACAAACAACTTTAACACTGTTACAAATATGCGCCACACTGTGAACCCACACCAAACAAGAATGACAAACACATTTCGGGAGAACATCCGCACCGTAACACAACATAAACTCAACAGAACAAATAACCAGAACCCCTTGCAGCACTAACTCTTCCGGGACGCTACAATATACACCCCCGCTACCACCAAACCCCCCCCCAACCCCGCCCACTTCAACCCCGCCCCGCCCCCACCCCCACCCCCCATCTCCCGAATTCGGAGGTCTCAAGGTTGGCAAGTATGCGTGTCACACATATTTGACACAGGACCTTATATCCCCATTTAGCTGCCCAGGATATGCCTGTAAATTATTCTTTAATTTTGGACATCTAGAATCAGCATGTTCTCATCCTTTTGTGTCAACAAGATGAAATTAAGTCTGAAAACCTTTGACAAGTTGACTTAATGTCCATCACCACCCGTTAAGACCTTTCAAAGTATAAAATAAAATCCGCCTTGAAAGACGCAGTATTTTATTTTGAAAGTAGACCGGATACTTTATTATGTGTTTGTGCATGATTTTTGCCAAATTGCACAAATTCTTTGCGGTGTCCGGCAGAAATAGAAGCTCTGCGAATATTTAGCTTGAATAAACACGGAAAAGAGTCCACAGCCGTTTCGCATTCAGTGGAAATTCGGGGTAAGATTGCCCATAGAACGGCCCATCCTGAAGAGACAGTCCGAAAGCGCCTTGAAGATGGTCTGTAAAACATAATGTTTGCAACATTTTGATCAAAGAATCACCATTATTTGTTATGTAGACCACAAGGAAGTGTTTTAAATGTAGGGGGAAAAAAATCATAATATGACCCTTTTAACACGCCTTATAATCCGGTGCGCCTTTTGTTTGACTATAGACCTGAATAGACCCACTCTTCGGCAGTGCGCCTTATAATCCGGTGCGCCATATGGTCGGAAAAATATGGTATGTATGTACCGGTAAATGCTGTAAATTAGCTACACATATACACATCTCACATCCTTATGATTTCCATGTGGCTGTAGTGTTATTGTTTTTCCTTTTCTCCTTTACTTCATAGCCACCCAAAAGCAGTGCTGCATATTGTATCCATGGCTACACTGTGCCCAATGTGCTGATTTAAATCCTGTTTAAAGAGAAAGGGAAACATACGACTGGAGTGAGTCCAACATAATGCAAAGACAAGTATCTCCTAATACAGGGTTCATGGGAAATATGAGCTTGTGTGTCATAACAAATCATGGGAATAAATACAAATATGATTGCACATATTTTCTGATGTTATTTTCTTCAATATGACACACAGACTGGTCATTTGAGCCCTGGTTACACATTGAGGCCCCCCTCCCCTTGCACCCGAAAGCAGCCAAAACACAGCTGCTTATGCTGCAACTTTAAGTGAAAGTGACCTAGATGGGTGTCAAATCAGGGTTACAATAACACTACCTTGCAAAGTAATATTTCTCAGACGGCGCCTGTCACTTGCAGTACGCTGCGGTGCCACAAGCAGAGAGAAAGGTGCCGAGTCGTGGGCGTGACAGAGCAAGAAGTGGCGTTTTTCACCGGGTCACATTACTTCTTAAAGTCCAAACAATGAGGTCAGATGTTGTTATGGTACAGCCTTGTGGGGTACACTTCCTCCATGCCTGGCCCATATGGAGTCCTTATAATCATGCGGCATGCAAGCATGTTCAAGTTTAATATGATCCAGTGCCTGTAACACGATTAATTTTGCTTATTTGAGTTTCAGTGAGGGCCTTCCTCGTGTTAATTACAGATAAACAAAGTCAGTCAGGTTTGACTCTATGATTTACAGTCTTTCTAACAGGATTTACCCAATACACACACACACACATACATACTCACCACTGCAAGACATTGGCACGATCATGCAACATCCAGAACTTTGTCACTGGCCCTCCTGGCTCCATAAGGGGTGTTTTTTAGGGATGTCCGATAATGGCTTTTTGCCGATATCCGATTTTCTGATATTGTCCAACTCTTTAATTACCGATACCGATATCAACAGATATATGCAGTCGTGGAATTAACACATTATTATGCCTAATTTGGACAACCAGGTATGGTGAAGATAAGGTACTGTTTAAAAAAAGAAATAAAATAAGATAAATAAATTAAAAACATTTTCTTGAATAAATAAGAAAGTAAAACAATATAAAAACAGTTACATAAAAACTAGTAATTAATGAAAATTAGTAAAATTAACTGTTACAGGTTAGTACTATTAGTGGACCAGCAGCACGCACAATCATGTGTGCTTACGGACTGTATCCCTTGCAGACTGTTTTGATATATATTGATATATAATGTAGGAACCAGAATATTAATAACAGAAAGAAACAACCCTTTTGTGTGAATGAGTGTGAATGAGTATAAATGGGGGATGGAGGTTTTTTGGGTTGGTGCACTAATTGTAAGTGTATCTTGTGTTTTTTATGTTGATTTAATAAAAAAAAAAAAACGATACCGATAATAAAAAAAAACGATACCGATAATTTCCAATATTACATTTTAACGCATTTATGTCCGATATTATCGGACATCTCTAGTGTTTTTATATGAAAGATTGATGAGGGACAAACCATTTTTATGCGGATAAACACGAGAAAAACTGTTGTCCAGTAATGGTCAAAAGTTCTGGCAGTAACTTTGTTTCATTAACTGCATGATCAGTCTGCAGCTGCAGCGTTTATGAACCTGACAAAAGCATTTGACACAATTAACCATAATATTTTAATGAACAAATTACCGTATTTTCTGGGCTATTAAGCCACACCCACCAAATTTTAGAATAAATAAATATTTTTACATATATTAGCTACACTGTACTGTAAGCCGCAGTATGAAAGGTTTTGTAAATGTTTATTTACATACCTCAATTGTTTACAAACGCTGCCTGTAACACGGCAGTAAAACAGCTGATCAAACAAAACAGAAGTCATTATCATGGGCCAACTGGCTGCGGAAGCTAGCTCTCCAATCAGCTAAACAGACTCAATAACTCTACTGTGACGTTTTGGTGAATTCAGGAAACTGAAACAATCCAAGAAGAATGCCATGTAAGTTTATATTATTAACACAGACAGTTGTAAACGTGTTAGCATATTCACTAATGCTAACGACGCTAGCTTGATTACATTAAGATAACACGTACAAATATGCATGAAAGCACTCCTACAGACATCACACATGGGACGGTTTAGTAAGTATGAATTGATTTAGTTATATTGTAAAACTTACACACGTTGCATGGAGCGGTGAATGAAGAATCCTTTCAAGCAGAAACACCATGAATGGTTTTAATTGTAGTTCAAGGCTTGAAACAGGAAGTACATTTTCTACCCGCTCCACCTGCAGTGACCAAACTTGTCTAGAAGATGGCGCCACAGCACAAACAATAACACACCTCTTCAGTGTCTCTGTCGGTGTAATATGAAAAATATGTGTTAAATACAAAACATTATGGTCGTTAGCTAAGAAAAAGTCATAAATTAGCCGCACCAATTTATGAGCCGCAAGGTTCAAAGTGGAGGGGGAAAGGTAGTGGCTTATAGGCCGGAAAATACGGTAACCATAACATCTTAATGAACAAATTAGAACTGTATGGCGTATGAGGGCTAGTCTGGATCTCAGTAGCATATTTTTGTGTCTTTCTCGCCCTCTTCGGGAAAAGTTGAATGTCACGGATGACCAACTTCTCGGTTTATGTGCACACATGTTCCTATCCAGGTGAGGGGCATGATTGATAACCTCGAATGAACTATTACCAACTAACAGGGGATCATGAGCAGCAGCGCCGTATGTCAATACTGCTAGTTAGCACTCTTAGATTTTGGCGCGGCTACAAAGAGTTTGTTTGCGTAAACATTTATAACAACAATATTGCCAATACTTTGTAAATATTTAGGTCACAAGATGTAAATAAAGTATTGTTGGTGCTTTTTGGATGCAATTATTATGAATTAGAATGCAAAAACAATAAAAAATACTTAAGTGTTCTTGTCTCTCATAAAGATGGTGAATGACAGGCAAAATTCCAAAAGAAGTTCCGTTTCCCCTTAACCAACAGAAAGCAATATGTGAAGCTAGGCAAACACATTTACAGCTCTCTCGCACTAACCCCTCTTCCACCGTGAAGCCCGTTTTATATTCTAGTTTCTTCAAAATAGCCACCCTTTGCTCAGATTACTGTTTTGCACACTCTTGGCATTCTCTCAATGAGCTTCAAGAGGTAGTCACCTGAAATGGATTTCACTTCACAGGTGTCATAGTTTTGATGCCTTCAGTGACAATCTACAAGGTAAATAGTCTTGAAAAAAACAAAAAACAAAACGCATTGAAATGAGAAGGTGTGTCCAAATTTTTGGCCTGTACTGTACATATGTCCCATTTTCAGCCAAGACAGGTCATTGACTGAACACAGAAAAACACAGGCTTATCAATAAACAGCCAAACACCATCTCTCTCTCTCTCTCTCTCTCTCTCTCTCTCTATATATATATATATATATATACTGTATATATATATATATACATATATATATACACAGTATATATATATATATATATATACAGTATATATATATATATACTGTATATATATATATACATATATATATACACAGTATATATATATATATATACAGTATATATATATATATATATATATATATACTGTATGTATATGTATGTATATATGTATGTATATACAGTATATATATATATATATATATATATATATATATATATATATGTATATATATATATATATATATATATATATATATATATATATATATATATATATATATATATATATATGTATATATATATCTTGCAGCGTACCCCAGGGATCAGTAGTGGGACCAAAATTGTTCAATCTCTTAAAAAAATAATTTGAAAAGTTATAAAGGACTTAAAGCTAGTACCACTTGCAGAAAATACTACCACATTTTGTTCAGGAGAAAACATGCAGAAGCTAATACAGATAACAGAAAAAATTAATAAATTAAACAGATGGTTTGACAAAAACTACACTTCACACAATTAACCATAATAACTTAATGAACAAATTCAAACTGTATGGCATCAGAGGGTTGGACTTGAACTGAGTAAGTAGCTACTTAACCATCAGGAAGTAATTGGTGGAGCTAGGCAAACATATGTTTAGAGCTCTACATATATCCTGCGGTGTAATCCAGGAATCAATACTGAGACCAAAATGGTTCAATCTTTATATAAATGACATTTGTGAAGTCACAAAATCTTAAAGTCAGTATTATTTATAGACGATCATTCATAATGTTGGTTATAAAGAACATTCCAACCCTTTATTATTTGAATCAAAAATATAAAATGTTAATGATTTGGTGCATTTGCTAACAGCTAACAATATGCACTAAGCAAACAGCCAAAAAATAAATACATAAATAAACGCTTGTCCATCAGTCGGCCCATTAGTGATCGGCCCACCGGGGAAAACTCACGGTATTCCCTATTTTCCAGTCAGCCCGTGTATGTGAGGCACAAACATGAAAACGAAAAGTTAGGGAAACCAAACTTGGCAACATAAATCAACAAAATGACTTTGATTCAATTTCCTGATCACATGTTTGTATTGCTGCTTGTCGCAGAACTTGTCGGGCACAAACTTGAATTGTACATGTCATGATTGTTATACTGTATTACAGGGAGAACTGGCAGAAACACACAATTTGAATTCAAGTTTGTTCATATTGTATACAATAATTTAATTATTCAATATAAAAAATGTATGTGAAAAAAATATACATTATATATTTTTTGCGGTATACCATCTGGTTAATCTGGTAGTGCACTGCCCTACTTGCCTCAAATTCTAAATGACCACCTCTTCAGTGTGCTGTTGCATGTCAAAATTAATATTTAATATGGAATAATCCAACATAATGAATCTAATGTAAAAATAATCCAATTAAGCCATCTGCAAATTACTTAAAAATCCCCAAAAGACATGACGTAACAGTTGACTGACAAAATATTGTATACACTTAGCAGGGAGGAGTTTTCTTTTTACCAAAGCACTTCCATCTTAAAATATCAGATTAATAACAAAAAAGAGTAACGTCTTGTGTCAGGCTTGTGTTGGTCTTGGCACCACAATGCAGAGATGGCAGACGAAGTGCAGGTAAAAAATTGTTTTATGACAATAAAACAGGGAAGTATACAGGAAGCATAGGGAAAGCTATGCAGCAAGGAGGTACAAAGCACCAAGCAAACGATCCAGCCCTGTCTACAAAAAAGCATCCTTATTGGCAACCAGGAACAGGCGTATCCTAACTGCCAATCAGGGACAGGTGAGGGAGGCAGCACTCAGACAAGAAATATAATGGGAAAACGGAGGCAAACAGGAAACTGTAACAAAATAAGAGCGATGGACAGGAAATAAAACATATACTGTACTAGAAACTAATAATAATTGTCATGAGAGATCATTTTAATCAGGTCTATATAATTATGGATAAATGTTTGTTTAAAAAAAGAGGCATGTTTTGTTAAATTGATAAAACATGGTTTTAAATGTATTTAATAAACATGTTTAGTGCATATATTATTTCTTACGTGTATTTGTTCATGCAAAATAAAACACGATTTATGTTATAGATTAAAAATAAATAACCTGGTTTGTAAAACCAATCAGATTTTTTTATTATTACATGACAGCACCATTTAAAAAAATGTTTCTCTCCTTTGTCTTGTAGGCCCCCGCGGTCCTCCAGGACTACCAGGAGAGAGAGGTCTACCAGGTCCCCCAGGCCCACCTGCTGCTGCTAGTGCCCGCATCCCAGAACCAGACAGTAAGACCCTAACAGACCCTATCACATTCACGATGGGAACAAAATTTTCCTACAAATGTATCAACAAAATAATTTCAGTGGAATGTCAAACACAATCTGCTGGTTGCGTTCCAAGTTGTTGTAGAAAAAATATGAAAAGTTAATTAAATAATTCTAAGCTCAAACTGCAACTGTCCTAAAAATGTAAAACATACTTAACTGTCCTGCAAGTGTTGAAGTAAGTCACCAGCAACTATTATGTTTCAGATGTTGCAATCAGGGGTATTTAAAGTGCGGCTTAGCGACCATTTGAAGCCTGCAGCTCCTTTTCTACTGGCCCGTGACATATTGTAAACAATTACATGTATTCATTCATGTTGAGGTGTGGACTGCACTAATTTGTTTTGTCAAATATAACACTAAGCTAACATTAGGATCATTTCTTCAAATGTGCACATTACGTCGATCAAGAGCTACCGGTTGATCGTGGAGGGTGTGTCAGTCGATTGCTGGCCAGGCATTAAAAAAATAGACCTAAAAATTATCGATCATCAATTTTCACAAAGACGTCACTTTCGTCGCTTGATTGACATTCACGGCACCTGAGGACCTTGTGAGATGACACTGGCTGCTGCGAGCTCATTATTGAGAAAAATTGACCGACAGGAAGGCGAGCAACACTTTTTATTTTAACAGACTCTCGCTCCGTATCTGCCGTCAAAACTCTAAAGACCGACTGCACAGTTGCTATCTTCACAATAAAAGCCTGCGCTAAGAAAATAAGAGTCTCAGAAAGCTGGCATGCACAAGCTAGCAAGCTACGGAGTTTGCCACCAATGTATTTCTTGTAAAGTGTATAAAAACAAGTATGGAAGCTGAACAAATAAGAAGCCAAAAACCAACCACTTTCATGTGGTATTGGACAGAAAGGAGGACTTTTTTTCTCCTGCATTTGAAAATGCGGACGTTATCAGCACTTCTGTCTGATTCCAATCAATGCAAGTCATCAGAATCAGGTAATACACCAACTTATATTCTTGTCGTCATGAAAGAAAGGAATCTTTATGTGCTAAACATGCTTGTATTATCATTAAAAACCTTTAACTTGTTAACTAAAATGTATCTTTCATAAATTAATAAATATAAATTATATATATGAATGAGGTAGATCCCCTCGACTTGGTCAATTGAAAAGTAGCTCGCCTGCAGAAAAAGTGTGGGCACCCCTGGCTTAGCGTATATTGACATTGATTAAATTAATTGATTGAAACTTTTATTAGTAGATTGCACAGTACAGTACATATTCCGAACAATTGACCACTAAATGGTAACACCCAAATAAGTTTTTCAACTTGTTTAAGTCGGGGTCCACTTAAATCGATTCTTGATACAGATATATACTATCATCATAATACAGTCATCACACAAGATAATCAACAGAGTATATACATTTAATTATTTACATTATTTACAATCCTGGGTGTGGGATGTGGAGGGGGGGGGGGTTTGGTTTGGTTGATATCAACACTTCAGTAGATTATGGTTTTAGCGTCTTTAATGTACAAAGTGCTCCAAAGTGACCGCTGTATCTTTCAGTTGTGTTGTATGTTCCTCATGGTGGGAAAAAAATGTGTATTATACATAGGGGCTTGATTTACTGAAGGTTTGCTTGTATTAAAAAATGTGCAAACTTGATAGCACACATACGGCTGATCTACTAAACTTGTACACAGAGGATTACTTCTCTTTAATGAGCAAAATAGAGAGTACAATTCATTTAGAGTGTCTTCATGTATATGCAGAATATATGTTGGATATTAGAAAGCTCACACTACTGGGAGGAGGAGATGCAAATATAACCATTTAGCACTTGCAATGTGATTTATCAAGACTGAAACTGGTCTGCTGCCATTGTTGTGTGTCTATATTTAGCACATCTGGAATGTTCATGCACACTGGCACAGTTAAGCACAATTGGCTGTGTACAAATAAGGCGATCGCACTGCAAAGGTAGACGATTGGCAGAATGTTCCGCCTGTGTGTGTGAACATGTTAGCGATGTCAGAAATGAAAAGATTGGACACATTGCCTATAAAGCAATGACATTTTATAATTTTGTAGCAGCTGGATGTGTAACGCTCGGGTGGCATGACAGCGACAAGCCAAGTAGGCAGCATGCAGGTAAGAAGGTATTTAATAGTGGTGGGACCAGGGTCAAGTAATGAAGGGGGAGTTTCCGCGAAGCGCGTAACGAGGCCTGCTTCATTTAGGGGATGAGCAGGAAATAATGACATGTGAAGCCTCGTTTCCAAGTTGTACCACATGACCGCTTCGGGACGTGGTTCAGCCTTGCTGCTCATTTGTACTACGTGACTGTTTCGGGACGCGGTTCAGATTTGGCGGGAGATTCGACAACTCATAAACCGCCCAAGCTCCATTGAAAATGTGAGTTTTTGAGACTTGTGGTCAGTTCGGAATCTGGATAGAGAATAAAATTTTTTTTTTTAAATGTCGCTAGAATCAAAGAAGGACGATAAACTGAATCCAACCGACAAACTTGATATCCATTTAATAAACTTCATATTACAACTTTATATCAGTGACATATTGAGAACATTGGTAGCATTCACCTTTTTTTCTACAAGACATGAGTTCAATTCTTGGCAACTTCAGTTCTCAAAAGAGTTTATCACTGTAAATATTTGTTAAAGTTAAAGTACCAATGATTGTCACACACACACTAGGTGTGGCGAAATTATTCTCTGCATTTGACCCATCACCCTTGATCACCCCCTGGGAGGTGAGGGGAGCAGTGGGCAGCAGCGGTGGCTGCGCCCGGGAATCATTTTTGGTGATTTAACCCCCAATTCCAACCCTTGATGCTGAGTGCCAAGCAGGGAGGTAATGGGTCCCATTTTTTGTAGTCTTTGGTATGACTCGGTCGGGGTTTGAACTCATAACCTACCGATCTCAGGGCGGACACTCTAACCACTAGGCCAAGTAAAGTAAAGCATTCTGTATTTGTTCTTTTTAACCAGCTACCAGAAATCAATAGCTGGATAATGGAGAGGTTTTGTCAACAAACAAAAAAATAATTGCCTAAAACTAAAACTGAACTAAATCTCCTCTGTTCTGTACATCATTGTCCAAGTTACATCATATCATAATCGTCCTCTTTTTGCCATTTCCTTAAGGTGACAGAAAAACATTATACGACCTGCCTTATCATATGATTCTACCATGTTGGCATAATACAAACACAATATACAGTATGTACATATATTACACATAAAACATATGTTATTATACTTTGTTGATTCACCTAGCAAAACCATTTTGTCAAACATTGACTGTGATTCATTCATAGACGCATAATAGACGCATATCACACATGGTTAGAGTGTCCGCCCTGAGATCGGTAGGTCGTGAGTTCAAACCCCGGCCGAGTCATACCAACGACTATAAAAATGGGACCCATGACCTCCCTGCTTGGCACTCAGCATCAAGGGTTGGAATTGGGGGTTAAATCACCAGAAATGATTCCCAGGCGCGGCCACCGCTGCTGCCCACTGCTCCCCTCACCTCCCAGGGGGTGATCAAGGGTGATGGGTCAAATGCAGAGAATAATTTCGCCACACCTAGTGTGTGTGTGACAATCATTGGTACTTTAACTTTAACTTAATTATGTGGTTAAGACAGTGGTTCTCAAACTTTTTTTGTCATCCCCCACTTTGGATAAGGGGGAGTTTTCAAGCCCCACCTGCCCCCATCGCCCCAACAGAACGCTAATGCCAAGCTTAACATTTTAAAATTTATTGAACATCAAGTAACATCAAGTTGTATACATTCAAACTCAATAACATAAAATAACATCAAGTTCAATAATAAATAAAATAACTGTGCAGCTGTGGTATAACTTGCATCAAGTTCAATAATAAATAAAATAACTTGCATCAAGTTCAATAATAAATAAAACAAGTGTTATAACTTTTATCAAGTTCAATAATAATAGTTAGAAAAGTGTCTAATAATCGTGTTCTTTGAGGAAACTGTCCATTATCTTGAACAGCTCATCAGCAGTGGCTCTATTTTTTATGTATTTGCAAAACAGCAAATCCTCGCACAGTGCCTCGCCATTCACAAAGCGGACGTATGCGATGAGCAGGCAGTCTTTATTGCTGTCAGTAGCTTCGTCCACTTGTAAAGCAAAACGACTTTCTTTTAATTTGTCTCCGAGTTGTTCCTCAAGATCACTTGCAATGTCGCATATACGTCTCGCAACTGTGTCGTTTGACAGTGGGACAGCTTTTAATTTTGCTGCGCTTGTTTCGTCAAGCATGACTGACACCATGTCTATTGCAGCGGGGAGAATGAGCTGCTCAGCAATTGTGTGTGGTTTTTTGCATTGTGCAACTCTGTATGCAACTCTATATGAAGCCATTACTCTATATGAGCGTTATTGTTTACTGATGCAGCTTTTACCATGCGCTTCTCCTGTTGACGGTACTCTGACAGTTTTCTTTGAAAGAAATGAAGTGGCTTATTGACGTGATTGGGGTGTGTGGTTTCGAGGTGTCTCTTTAATTTGTTGGGTCTCATGCTGTCTGCTGCTAGCGGTTTTAGACACAGAACACACAGGGGTCTCTCCTCTGCCCCCACCACCGCTGCCGTGAATCCAAGAGCAAGATACCCTTCATCATATTTTCTTTTCGGTTGGCTTTTTGGTTGATTAGGCCCGTCAGATTTTTGTTTCTCTGCAGGCGCTGGCTCTGGCTCGACGACCTTTGAGGTGCGAGTCACAAATTTATCCATTTTGTGTAATTGTGGTCCACACATTAGCCTGCTACCCATTCGCGCAAAAGTTTGTTCCGCTTAGCCCCGCCCCCATTAGTTACTGTTGCTATGTCTGTCAAACTTTCGCTCCGACCTAGAAATTTAAAGCCTACAGGAAAAATAAGTAATTTACATGTATTTATATAGCGGATTTCACAGACAGAATCACAAAGTGATTTACAGTGTGTATAGAAAATGAAAGCATAGTAAAAAAAAATCTAAGAATATAATTTAAAAAAAAAAAAAATTTAAAGTGAAATGTCCTCCTGTTCCTCGCGCCCCACCTGTCATGTCTCTATTCCCCACCAGTGGGGCGCGCCCCACACTTTGAGAAACGCTGGGTTAAGATGCAGCTGTTTGTAATTATACATTTGACCAGCAGGTGGAGTCTTGTGGCGAAGCATGCCTTGAAGCTTAGAGAAATTCTCGAACCTATTGGCTCAAGTGGTTCAATGCCTCATGGGGCTTCATCTGACCATCACTAGTATTTAATCTTGGACAAAAACACAAGACGAGTGCAGCAGGAAATGCACTGGAGCATAGGGAAGGCTATGCAATGACAAAATAACCAAAACAGACTTCAAAGTAAACTAACAGAATGCTTAAAGAGCTGCTAAACAATGACAAACACGCTTCTTAGAAGAAGCGTGCAAACAAGCACAATATCCCGACAGAGAATGGTGGTCCAGGCTCAACTTAAATAGTCCTAATGATAACACAAAACAGGTGCGTGGAATCAGTGCTCAGGGACAAACATGAAGCAGTCGCGGGGAAACACCAACACAACAGGAAAAGCCACCAAAATAAAAGCACAGGACAGGAACTAAAGCACTAAACACAGGAGAACACTTACTGATGTAACCAGCATTGACAGGATGACTTAAGGGGCTGATTTAAAACTAATTGAATTGATTCTTTTTAGTGTCTGTTTGTTTTTTCATATCAGAGATACATTATATCATAACAAGATATCTCCAATATGAAAAAACATTCCTGCAATGTGCATTTTTCTTGCATCACAACACCGCTGCGCCTACAAAGCGCAGCTTCAGCGTGCTAAATGTAGGTTCTGTTGTCTAGATCACATTTTTATATAGCCTAAAAAAGTTGGTATATATTATATGTGTGTGCTGCATGTCAACAACATGACGAAACTCCACAGTTTGGACAATATGATGCCATAAATGTGGAGGGACATGACAGCCGGTGTACATACAACATCCTCATTTAAATAGGGCTGTCTGCACCACTTTTGTCACTTGTTACAAATTGTACACGCAGTTTTGGTCAATCACCCACAACACGCCCACTACCGGTAATAGTACATGCAATTTTTCAGTTTGCACACCCTATTTAACACCTGTTATTTGGGTTTTAATAGATCAAGCCCATATATATAATACATTAATAACTGGATGATGCTAGGTGTATTATAGTATGGTCATCAATATATTTATCATATTTCACTGGGCTTGTCACGGCCTGGCATTGGTGTTGTTGATTTGGACCGCAGGATGCAGAGACTGCAGGCGAAGTGCAGATAAAAGCCCTTTTATTTGGGAAAACACAACAAAAAAAGAGTGCAGCAGGGAAGTCCTGGGCAGTGCAGGGCTGGCATAAGAAGCATCCGGATTGCCAATAAGGGACAGGTGAGGGAGCCACCGCTCAGACCAAAGAAGTGGTGGAGGCAAACAGGAAGTGCAAACAAAAATAGGAGTGTTGGACGAAAAATAATGCAGAAAGTAAGGAAACATGTAACTGTCAGAGATCATGACAATAACCTGCATTTACTAAGATGCACTTTGCCATCTCTTCTACATTGGCACCAAAAATGTAGAAAATGAAGCCAAAGAAAAGAGAACACACTTAGTTCATCCTTCAAATCTCATGACATTTTCTTGTCGTGATGGTTTGAATTTTGATTTAACTCCAAATTGTACCACTTTTGGCTTCAACAATGAAATGTAACATAATTGTCCCCCCGTCCCTGTGGGTTTTAATTTGACCATCAATCTGATGAGATACCTTCATTTTATGGACATGGAACTCTTCCAAATCTGTGTTAGACCACATTTTCATGTGATGAGGGGGGCTCAAGTGGAACGGAGTAGACCAACAGTGACCTCATGTCCTGACACAATCAGTCTGCTGTCAACCTAACACCAAATCCTCACAATGTGTGCCACTTTGTGCACCATGTGCATGTTCTACTTTGGCGTCCTCGCACAGAAACAGACTTTAAACGCTACTTGCTGGGCCCGGCCCCTTTTGTAAACAACCTGTCATCTACTTAGATGGACTAAATTACCTCATGGTTGCAATCATACTTATTTAGACAACATGTCTTTTATAGTTTGACTTCAGTTTAGCGGTTCATTCAGAAGTCCATAGAGATAATTGGTCATTAACCATTGCTTCAAACACTATCACTGTGACAGATGTATGGCCATATTTTAAAAACAACTGTATAATTCAAGATTATATTGAAGCCGAACCTTTTCCCCAATTATGCAATGTCTAAAAAACCACTATTTTTTTCTATATTTTTTGCCCATTTATTATGTTTTGTTCACTTTTTCAATTAATGCCGAAGTGGCCTAGCAGTTTGGAATTGGCTTCACTGTGGTAGGAAAACTTTTCTTTACCTTTTCATGTGAACTTTGGAACATCATCTGAAATACAAACACAAGACTATTAAACATATTGAATTGAACTGTAGTTGTCAATATAATCTTTGTTTTGGTTTATTTGTGATTATTTCGAGTAAATACACAGGTTTACACAACCTGTAAAATAATAATAATTTATTAGTTCTTAATATCTAGCTATAAACGTACGTGCACTGCATTTTTATCAATTGTGTCTCTCATGCATGCACACACTCCCATAGCCAAATATACTTCTGGTTGCCAAGAGTAATACAGTAAACCATCATTTATCGCTGTTAATTGGTTCCAGACCTGGCCGTGGTTTAAAAAAACAGATTAAAAAAATACGTGAAACAAGAATAATTGATTCTAAATTTAATATTTACATAGCTACAACATAAAAACAGTTTACGTCTTTCTAAATATGTTTTTTACATCAAAAAAAGCCCTCGAGATATGAAATAACACCCACATAGTCACCTTTATGAGCAGCTCACGAGGCTGCAGTCAGCCCTATAGCCCCTAGCATATTAAAGGCCACAATGAGGCCACAAAAAAATTTTGTTTAGGGCCACTTGGTCCATGTTTACCTCCCAGTCAAGTAAAATGGAATCAAAGGGGATGAAGTGGAAGACATGACACAGCCTTGACATGCTGTGATGAGAACCTGTCCACCTCTGATGTCACTCAACAGCTTCCAGATGTAGACTGCTCATGCCTCAGCTTGTTATATTTGTTGATTCTCTGTTTAAAAAAAAAAAAAAAAAAAGTAAAGCAACAACTTTGTCAGCGTGAGCTTCCTGTGTAGGCGTGAAGGTTGGCACGATGATCCCCGAGACTGGGAGCCATTTCTTTCACATCAAAGTAACAGCAGGGAGGACGGGAGGGTGGTTCTGTGCTGACCTTTCTTGGGAAAACACCGGTTTATTTGGCCAGCACGTCTGCACTTGAAGGTTGAACCTCACCCCCGACCCCTGTGGACCACTGATGCTTGAGACTTGCATCCAGAACGCTGTTCATTTGGAGTTGAAGTAGTTGAAAAATCAAATTTTTATGTCAGTGCTGCAGATGCCAGCGAGGAAATTAAGAGCGGATGTGAAAAGAAACAAAGTGACAACTCGCTTGGTTTGGACATCGGACTCAATTGGATATGAGCCATGATTTTTCAGCTGCATGATGTTTCCTCTCATCACCCTCCTTCTCTCTTTACCGCCTCAAGTCAAATGGTTCAACTGGATGTGTGTGTCTCATCTCAAAGAACACACACACACACACACACACACACACACACACTCTCACACTTCCTCTCACTCGCACTCTTACTGGCTTCTTGTTCTTTTCTATGGCCCGTTTACACTGCACACCAAATCGGATTTGTTTGCCCTCAAGTGACACAGATATGATTTTTGTGCCAGTCTAAACGCTCCAAAGTACTTCAAATCAGATCTTTTGACATCAGATTCAGGTCCTGAACCCGATTGGAATCTGATCTTTTCAAATGTGACTTCAATCTATAAACGCAATACGACCCGAATGTGACTGGTTTGGGTGAGAAAAGTCTTTTTTTGATGTCCGAATTTTCGGTGCCTCACTCGTCAATAGTGTGCAAATAACAGGCTATATGTAATATATGAATATATATTTTGATTCCGAAGATTTAGCGATTGTTGAAGGACCGGAATTGACGCTGTGGCGTATTTGCTAACATGTGACATGAAAAATAAAGCTCCCATAGATCTACGCCGATGTCCGTGCCTCCTCTACTTAACAGCCATAAAAAGATTAGAACGCTCCCAAATGTATTACACAAAATACACCCATTCATACATCATACAAACCTACTCAGTGGCCTTGTGGTTAGAGTGTCCGACCTGAGATCGGTAGGTTGTGAGTTCAAACCCCGGCCGAGTCATACCAAAGACTATAAAAATGGGACCCATTACCTCCCTGCTTGGCAGTCAGCATCAAGGGTTGGAATTGGGGGTTAAATCACCAAAATGATTCCCGGGCGCGGCACTGCTGCTGCCCACTGCTCCCCTCACCTCCCAGGGGGTGGAACAAGGGGATGGGTCCAATGCAGAGGACAAACTTCACCACACCTAGTGTGTGTGTGACAATCATTGGTACTTTAACTTTAACTTAACTTAATTACTTTCATGGGCTTCACGGTGGCAGAGGGGTTAGTGCATCTGCCTCACAATACGAAGGTCCTGAGTAGTCTTGGGTTCAATCCCGGGCTCGGGATCTTTCTGTGTGGAGTTTGCATGTCCTCCACGTGACTGCGTGGGTTCCCTCCGGGTACTCCGGCTTCCTCCCACCTCCAAAGACATGCACCTGGGGATAAGTTGATTGGCAACACTAAATTGGCCCTAGTGTGTGGATGTGAGTGTGAATGTTGTCTGTCTATCTGTGTTGGCCCTGCGATGAGATGGCGACTTGTCCAGGGTGTACCCCGCCTTCCGCCCGGTTGTAGCTGAGATAGGCTCCAGCGCCCCCCGCGACCCCAAAGGGAATAAGCGGTAGAAAATGGATGGATGGATGGATTACTTTCATTTATTTTCACGTAAAAAAAACCCCACTAATTTTTAAGGTGTGGTGACCATACCTATGGTGGCGACTTTTGTTTTATTTTGTAGTATTAGCGACTTCCTTGTTCATTTACGAAATCTGGTCAACTATCTCTCGTTTTTACTTTATCAAACTGAGCATGCAAGTGATGTCGAGGCTACATTGGGGCCACATTGGCTCCTGTGCGTGTTTAAAATGAAGTTTGATAACAGCTGATAACATTTAATGATCAGCATATATTATGCATATTAATGAAGACAGAGACGCAAAGTGGATTGCATGCCTTATAATGCCTACTTAACAGACACAATCCACTATGTACACGCTTAGTAGATCAGCATTGTGTGCTATTAAGTTTGCACGTGTTTCAGTACATGCAAACCTTTATTAAGTCAGGCCCTTAGAGTGGTACTGGCTTACACGGCGTCATGGGTTCTACAAATTGTGAGTTCAAATATTTAATTTCTTTATTTTGTCACGTTTAATTTGTTTTTACAATTATTTACATTTTGACAGTACCACGTAGAGATACTGTATGTTTTAATGGCTGCTGCAGGTTTTTTTATTTTTATATGCGCCAGAAAATTGCCCGTTTTGTACACTACTGAGGTGATTCAATGATTAGTAGAGCGCATGTGTGTTTCTGTACAGTATTTGTCCAGCCGTGGTCATGTGGTGATATAAATTATGGTATTTTGAGAGGTATTTATTAAAGGCGGACTAAGTAGGACATCATTGAAGGCCTAGGTGTGTGTGTGTGTGTGTGTGTGTGAATGGGTGAATGTGGAAATAGTGTCAAAGCGCTTTGAGTTCCTTAAAAAAAGGTAGAAAAGCGCTATACAAGTACAACCCATTTACCATTTAGGTGTGAAAGGCACGGCCCGCCACTGATTTTTTGAGCAGCCTTAACTGCTGGAACATCCTCATGAAAAGCATATCATATACGGTATTTATTTATTATACATAGTGTATTCGCATAGTGGTGATATTATTATTTATTACTCATTTTACTTTTGTTACTGTATGTAAAATCTGCCCCGCAACCACATAAATTCCCCATTGTGGGATAAATAACGTCTATCCAATCCCATCCTAAATTATAAAATGCCTCAGTCATTGTTGCCCATCCAAAAGATGCCAACCCAACTTCCATATATTCTATAAATACTGGCTTTGCTTAATGCCATATTTAAAAAAATATTAAACTGGCTTCATCCATCAAACATTATTCACACATTTAAAAATTACTATTGAAAGAAATGAATTCATGGACGCTGGAGTTTTTAGTGACACAGCGACCTCGTGTGGTTTAAATATGTATTACATTAGTATTGAATAATTTGTCAAGTGATACACACTCTTGGCAAAAAAGGGTCTCAGATTTTGTGTTTCACTAATTTTGCTGCTTCAGCATGATTCATTAGTATTTTTTCATGTTTCTATAAAGTCAATGATAATCAAAATTTAAAGACTTCTATAGGGAAATAGATTTAAAAAATCTAGCAAACACCTACCAAATTATCATCTCCTGAAATTATTTGAAATCTATTTAATTAATGCCTTACTTCATTTTCTTTCATTTTATTTTCAGATCGGGGAAAAGAGCTACTCTTCACCAACACGTTCCATGATTCTCGACCAGGACCTCAGGGTCCCCCCGGGCCGAAAGGTGGGTGCCGATACTGTATTTGCATAGTTGGAGTTGAACTGCACAGTTACTCTTTAAAATACATGATCAAGCGACATACTTTAAGTATCTAGTACAGTGGTTCTTCACCTGTGTTCGATCGAACCCTAGGGGTTCGGCGGAAGTCAAAACACACCCGACTCATCGTGTAAATAAAAACTTCTCCCTATTGGCATGTTACGGATACTACAACAGCAGAAGTCAGACTGATTTGCAGGTGTGTAATTTGTTGTGAGTTTATGCACTGTGTTGGTTTTGTTCTTTGAACAAGGTGATGTTCATGCACGGTTCATTTTGTGCACCAGTAAAAAAACATGGTAACACATTAGTATGGGGAATATATTCACCATTAATTAGTTGCTTATTAACATGCAAATTAGTAACGTATTGGCTCTTGACTAATCATTATTAAGTACTTATTAATGCCTTATTCGGCATGGCCTTATTATAACCCTAACCCTCTAACCCTGGCCCTAACCCTCTAACCCTAACCCTAACCAAACAACTCTAAATTAAGTCTTTGTTACTTAGAATATGTTCCCCTAGTGTCCAAAAAACTCTAAATTAAGTCTTTGTTACTTAGAATACGTTCCCCATACTAAAGTGTTACCAAAAACATATAACTTTGTCTTGAATTTGAAAAATATATATATATATTTTTCACTAAAGAAGGTTTCGGTGAATGCGCATATGAAACTGGTGGGGTTCGGTACCTCCAACAAGGTTAAGAACCACTGATAGAGTACTAGCCAATGATATTTTTCATTCATTTCAAACCTTATGTATTGTGTTCCATATCACTCGATCAGTGATTCTCAAACGATGCTACGTGTACCACAAATGGGACGCGGGCTCCATCTAGTGGTACACCAAAGAATCACTTGATTCAAGTACAGTGTTTTATTTTCCTATTTTCAAACACAGTGTTATTTTTCAAACTGTGTATAATGTTACAGTGACCAAAATATTGAATATATTTGTTCCATAAAACTTCTATGTCAGTGGTTCTTAACCTGGGTTCGATCGAACCCTAGGGGTTCGGTGAGTCGGGCTCAGGGGTTCGGTGGAGGTCGAAACACACCCGACTCATCGTGTAAATAAAAACTTCTCCCTATCGGCGTATTACGGATACGGCAACAGCAGAAGTCAGACTGATTTGCAGGTGTGTAATTTGTTGTGAGTTTATGCACTGTGTTGGTTTTGTTCTTTGAACAAGGTGATGTTCATGCACGGTTCATTTTGTGCAACAGTAAAAAACATGGTAACACTTTAGTATGGGGAACATATTCACCATTAATTAGTTGCTTATTAACATGCAAATTAGTAACATATTGGCTCTTAACTAGTCATTATGAAGTACTTATTAATGCCTTATTTGGCATGGCCTTATTATAACGGGGGCGGTACCACTGGATTGGCAGACCGGGGTGGTGGTTCCTCTCTTTAAGAAGGGGAACCGGAGGGTGTGCTCTAACTATCGTGGGATCGCACTCCTCAGCCTTCCCGGTAAGGTCTATCCAGGTGTACTGGAGAGGAGGCTACGCCGGATAGTCGAACCTCGGATTCAGGAGGAACAGTGTGGTTTTCGTCCTGGTCGTGGAACTGTGGACCAGCTCTATACTCTCGGCAGGGTCCTTGAGGGTGCATGGGAGTTTGCCCAACCAGTCTACATGTGTTTTGTGGACTTGGAGAAGGCATTCGACCGTGTCCCTCGGGAAGTCCTGTGGGGAGTGCTCAGAGAGTATGGGGTATCGGACTGTCTGATTGTGGCAGTCCGCTCCCTGTATGATCAGTGCCAGAGCTTGGTCCGCATTGCCGGTAGTAAGTCGGACACGTTTCCAGTGAGGGTTGGACTCCGCCAAGGCTGCCCTTTGTCACCGATTCTGTTCATAACTTATGAACAGAATTTCTAGGCGCAGTCAAGGCGTTGAGGGGATCTGGTTTGGTGGCTGCAGGATTAGGTCTCTGCTTTTTGCAGATGATGTGGTCCTGATGGCTTCATCTGGCCAGGATCTTCAGCTCTCACTGGATCGGTTCGCAGCTGAGTGTGAAGCGACTGGGATGAGAATCAGCACCTCCAAGTCCGAGTCCATGGTTCTCGCCCGGAAAAGGGTGGAGTGCCATCTCCGGGTTGGGGAGGAGATCTTTCCCCAAGTGGAGGAGTTCAAGTACCTCGGAGTCTTGTTCACGAGTGAGGGAAGAGTGGATCGTGAGATCGACAGGCGGATCGGTGCGGCGTCTTCAGTAATGCGGACGCTGTATCGATTCGTTGTCGTGAAGAAGGAGCTGAGTCGGAAGGCAAAGCTCTCAATTTACCGGTCGATCTACGTTCCCATCCTCACCTCTGGTCATGAGCTTTGGGTTATGACCGAAAGGACAAGATCACGGGTACAAGCGGCCGAAATGAGTTTCCTCCGCCGGGTGGCGGGGCTCTCCCTTAGAGATAGGGTGAGAAGCTCTGCCATCCGGGTGGAGCTCAAAGTAAAGCCGCTGCTCCTCCACATCGAGAGGAGCCAGATGAGGTGGTTCGGGCATCTGGTCAGGATGCCACCCGAACGCCTCCCTAGGGAGGTGTTTAGGGCACGTCCGACCGGTAGGAGGCCACGGGGAAGACCCAGGACACGTTGGAAAGACTATGTCTCCCGGCTGGCCTGGGAACGCCTCGGGGTCCCACAGGAAGAGCTGGACAAAGTGGCTGGGGAGAGGGAAGTCTGGGCTTCCCTGCTTAGGCTACTGCCCCCGGGACCCGACCTCGGATAAGCGGAAGAAGATGGATGGATGGACTTATTATAACCCTAACCCTCTAACCCTGGCCCTAACCCTCTAACCCTAACCATAACCAAATAACTCTAAATTAAGTCTTTGTTACTTAGAATATGTTCCCCATACTAAAGTGTTACCAAAAACATATAACTTTGCCTTGAATTTGAAAAAAAACATTTTATTTTTTACTAAAGAAGGGTTCGGTGAATGCGCATATGAAACTGGTGGGGTTCGGTACCTCCAACAAGGTTAAGAACCACTGTTCTATGTTTTTAATGAATAGTCAGGCCTACTTTTCCACTGTATTTTAATGGTGGTATATGGTGGAAAAAAGTTTGACAACCACTGTATTAGATCATTTGAGTGTAAAGTCACCAGATATATTATTAGATACACCTGTTATGAATGCCGCTCGGTGTGGCTGTGTGAGAGTATGTTGGTACATTTCACTCCTAAACGCCTTAAAAGTCCCAAGCTGACATCACAGGCTTTTAGCTCTTTGTCTCGCGCTCTCGACTTTAAATCTGTGGATCATAGTTCAATCCCCGGGTATTGTGAAGGGCACGGATCCTTAGTAAAGTTTAAGAAAGTAGGCAGATATTAACAGGAAATTAATAAGTAGATTAATAAGAGTCTAGGGAGAGGATAATATAACAACAACAGTTGGTGTGTCAGCATTGTCACAGTCCGTACACAATAATTAGAAGGATGGCAGCGGTACCGATATCAAGGGTAGTAGTATCAGCATATGATCGACACGACAGTGAGTGATTAGGTCTATTTCTATTGTTGTTTTTGTTCATGTATATAAACTCAGGTAATAATTCCCTGGACACAATAATAGATAGTAGTTTTTGCTTTTGTTTTGTTCAGTTACTGTGTACTACTAACTTTATGTTGCTCAAACAATTGCATGTAATAAAAGAAAAATAAGGAATCGGTTTAAATATAGTGTTGATACTGTTACACTGTCAAAAGCACTCAGCATAAATAAATTGAAACATCTACAGTTAATACATGTGATCGGTATCGGCCGATTTCACCCATGGGTGATCTGAATCGGCAGCATTAAAACGGAACTTCCCTGTCTCTAACACATAAACTACAATATATGTGTAAACATTGTCTTTTTACGAGGTTTTCAAAAATAAACTCAAACTTTTGCGAAAGTTTACTCATGTGGAAAGAAAAGATAGATAGATAGATAGATAGATAGATAGATAGATAGATAGATAGATAGGTGTACAGAATTGAGATCGAATTTAAAAAGTAAAAAGTACCGTATTTTTCGGAGTACAAGTCGCTCCGGAGTATAAGTCGCACCGGCCGAAAATGAATAATAAAGAAGGAAAAAAACATATATACCGTATTTTTCGGAGTATAAGTCACACCGGAGTATAAGTTGCACCTGCCGAAAATGCATAATAAAGAAGGAAAAAAACATATAAGTCGCACTGGAGTATGAGTCGCAATTTTTGGGGAAATGTATTTGATAAAACCCAACACCAAGAATAGACATTTGAAAGGCAATTTAAAATAAATAAAGAATAGTGAACAACAGGCTGAATAAGTGTACGTTATATGAAGCATAAATAACCAACTGAGAACGTGTCTGGTATGTTAACGCAACATATTATGGTAAGAGTCATTCAAATAACTATAACATATAGAACATGCTATACGTTTACCAAACAATCTGTCACTCCTAATCGCTAAATCCCATGAAATCTTATACGTCTCGTCTCTTACGTGAATGAGCTAAATAATATGATTTGATATTTCACGGTAATGTGTTAATAATTTCACACATAAGTCGCTCCTGAGTATAAGTCGCACCCCCGTCCAAACTATGAAAAAAACTGCGAGTTATAGTCCGAAAAATACGGTAAATAATGGGGGTATAAATGGAAATAAAATAGAAAATATTACAATAAGAATAAAAATAAAAGGCAACAATAACAATATCAATATAACAGTAAAAAATAAGAATATAACAAGAGAAACTAGTAGTGACCATGTTATGAAAAAGTATTGCACTGTTATTGTTTTGATGCATAACCTTTATATTTAAGTTCAAAGGATTGATATATATCTACCTTTTTAAAAATTAGCCTTGTGAGAAATTAAAATTACATTTTTGACCCTGGAATTGAGAATCTTTGGGAAAAGAAATCTTCCGAATTCAAACAAGGGCAAACTCTAACAATAATACATAGCTTTGATTGACACTTTTAAAACATCCATCCATCCATTTTCTACCGCTTGTCCCTTTCGGGGTCGCGTAGGGTGCTGGAGCCTATCTCAGCTGCATTTGGGCGGAAGGTGGGGTACCCCCTGGACAAGTCGCCACCTCATCGCATTGAACTATATTTTATTGTTAATGTAGTTTGCAGTGATGTACGACTACAACGCATCACAAAAAAACAAAAAATAAACGACAAAATATTAGAACAAGTAAGATGAAGTGCTGTTCTACACAGTGTCATGAGTACAACCACAGTAATAAACATAAATCAAGCATACTCAAAGCATTGTTGTCTTTGTAAAGGCAGATGATCTCATTAGATTGCATAAGTGTACCTAATGAAGTGTCCGGTGAGAGACAGAATGAAAGCTCTCCAGTGTTAAACACAAGCAACACTAACATGAACATGTCTGCCTACTGTGTACAGGTCCCCCAGGCCCAAAAGGCCCGCTAGGACTTCCTGGCCCACCAGGACACAACGTGAGAATGCTCACATGTCAATTTAGAAACAAGTTGTTTGTGGACCAAGTTTGTCATTTGACTTTGTTCTTTGACAGGGTAAAGCCGGTACCCCTGGAACATCAGGTCCTGTGGGACCAAAGGGAGAGCGTGGAGAGAGAGTGAGTACACGTGAGCAGGTTTTGTGTTTGATCATTCCTTAAGATTAAGCAAAAGCGTACTCTTTGATTTCAGGGGCCTTCAGGTTACCAAGGAGAAAGGGGCTTTAGAGGAGAGCCGGTAAGCTCATTCTCTTTTTCTAACATAATCAGCGTTCCCAGATGGGAAAGGACAGAATTTTCTTCAGCCTAAAGCACCCATAGAGTCCGGATGACCGAAATTTCACGAAGTAGCTCTTTTTATATATTTTTTGCTTCAAAAATGAATCTGGCAGTTATTTCTCATAATATCAATTAGTTTTTGAGTAATGGGTAGATAACCGATTGATTGATTGATTGATTGATTGATTGAGACTTTTATTAGTAGATTACACAGTACAGTACATATTCCGTACAATTGACCACTAAATGGTAACACCCGAATAAGTTTTTCAACTTGTTTAAGTCGGCGTCCACTTAAATTGATTCATGATACAGATATATACTATCATATATACTATCAACTAACTGTATTCTGTCGTCAGGCTCGATATGTCGCCCCCTCTTGGTGTGACGTCATTTACTGAACTGGAGCTCATTTCCCCGCATAAACGGTGTGGATAAACTGATATAAAAATATTATTTTGATCAATTAATTGTATCTTTTTGTCGCCCTGGTCCACGATATTTCAAAACTGATATAATCAACATTATGAGCAAACAATGTAGTTTCACATTCTCTTTCAGCAATTCCTTAAGTGTCTTGAGGAAAACATCAGTAGAAGAGGACACAAAATAAAATACTAAAGGCTTACCATCTTTTTCTCTTCTTTTTTCTCCTGATTTTTCGGGATCGCAATTGGTTTTAGTCTTGTATATTTTTTCCATCGTAACCAAAACCTTTCTTCAAAGTAAGAATCATAAAAATGATGGCGGTAAATTAAACTCCTCTTGCTTGGTCCGCGCCATTTTGCGCTAGTCAATTTGACAGGAGGACAGCAAGCTATGTGATGCGAGAGGATAATTCCAGCCTTTATGGTTAGTGTCCGCCCTGAGATCGTAGGTTGTGAGTTCAAACCCAGGCCGAGTCATACCAAAGACTATAAAAATGGGATCCATTACCTCCCTGCTTGGCCCTCGACATCAGGGGTTGGAATTGGGAGTTAAATCACCAAAATGATTCCCGAGCGCGGCCACCGCTGGTGCTCACTGCTCCCCTCACTTCCCAGGAAGTGGAACAAGGGGATGGGTCAAATGCAGAGGTTAATTTCACCACACCTAGTGTGTGTGTGACTATCAGTGGTACTTTAACTTTACTTTACTCGTTGTTGTGACCCTGATCACACGCATACCATGTTTATGCCGATCATGTATGGTATTGTTTATGAAGCAGTTTCACTTTTAACACTTGTGCAACCATAGGGCCCAAAACTGACTTTACGTCATGTGTTCATTGTGTGGTATGATTGTTTAGTTTAAAAGTTAGCAGTCTGAAATATAACCAAAGAGTTATAATATAGAGTGTTCGTAACCACGGCGTTAGTAATTATTGCTAGTGAGAGCAGCACCGCACTAAAATGAACGTGATGTAGCAACATCGCACTGTGACACAGCAGACAACAACACTTACACAATAGGAATAATGAACAACAAATCAATGATTGAAGTGACAAACTTACAATCCAAACAATACACCGTTTGTTGACAAGAAGATATAACAGCCATCGAAGCACATTCCATCTCTTTATTAACCTGAGGTAACATAATCCGGTGAAAAGATGCATATGAGCTGGCATCAGAGCCGACAAACTGCCACTGCTAACTGCTGAAGCTAACAAACGCAGCTCCGTTGAAACCCTCGATGCGTCACTAGGCAACAGGCCCCGCCTTTTAAAAGCACACACACGCAAACTGTGCTCTCATATTAAACTGCGTATGCCAGATGTTTTAAGGTGTTTTTTTAAGTAGCGTTTCCCTTGTAATAAATTACATTCATTAAAGAGTAATTCAGTTAGTAATTCTTTTTTGGCAAAGTAACTATAATTAATCACTTTTTAAAAGTAATTTTCAGAAAACTGCTAATATACATAAAAGACTTGTGTGAATTTATTAAACTTAACCAAGTCCTGCCTGCTTTCTCTCTCCTCCAATCTCAGTATGGACTGTAAAAGTAATATATTTTGTCCGCTTGTCTACTGCATCAACATTTCTCTTGTCATGAATGATTGACCTGTTCAAGGCTGTAATTACCCAACCTCAAATATTCTACTCTGTAATTTTTTATTTTTTTTTAATATTGCATACTTTGCATTTTCCCATTATAAAGAAACTGTTATTTCTGACAAAAAGGCCACAAAACATTTTTTTAAATAAAAAAAAAAAAAAACATCAATAGATAGAGTTGAAGTTGTTCAAAGATTTCAAGCGATGAAAGTAAAAGTAGTTGTTCTATTGATTATTTATGACACTTTGATGAGCGGGTCCATTTTTCATCCTACAAGTAAGTTGTTGTTTTTTAATGTTTTTTTTTTTATTGAACAATGTACATACAAACATATATTCATAAAAACCAAGGCACTTTCAACAAATCTCAACAACTTCAAACATCTATCAGGTGGAGCAAATACTGTCTTTTGCAAAACATGTAAAGGAAAGAATATTAAAGCAAATGCAAATATTATATAAAAATAATAACAATAAATAATAATACAAAAATAGGCTAATCTGAATGACTTTAAATTTCTGCAATAATGAAATCGATTTAAGAGCTTTTGTATTTATAATCATTTTTGGTCATTTTAAACCAATTAAACCAATATGTAGATTTTATTTTCATAAATCGACATTTATGTAGAAAATCTTTTTGCTTGCAGCATAACAATGTTAACAAACATGATCCTACAAGTAAGTGTGTACTGTCAATCTGAAGGGAAGTTAAAAACAACAACAACAAAAACGCTGCCACTGCCAGGCTGTAAAGAGGCACATACGCCACATCAGGCAGTGTGCAAGATGGATTTACTAACAACCATGTACTGAAAGGTTCAAATTATCCTACATAATTAGATTTTTGGAATCATTGATCGCACAGAAGGTAAAATTATCGTACTGTCTGGGCCTAATGAATCATATTTTTTGGAATTGCCCCAAAAATTCCCTTCCCCTATACCAGTGTTTTTCAACCACTGTGCCGCGGCACACTAGTGTGCCGTGGGAGATGATCTAATTTCACCTATTTGGGTTACAAATATTTTTTGCAAACCAGTAATTATAGTCTGCAAACTATGTGTTGTTGAGTGTCTGTACTGTCTAGAGCTCGGCAGAGTAACCTTGTAATACTCTTCCATATCAGTAGGTGGCAGCAAGTAGCTAATTGCTTTGTAGATGTTGGGAACATGGTTTGTCGTGATCACAAATGTGTGCAGGTAAAAAGGTATCTAATAAACAAAATAAAACAAAAGGTGAGTGCCACTAAGAAAAGGCATTGAAGCTTAGGGAAGGCTATGCAAAAACGAAACTAAATTTAAACTGGTTGCAAAGTAAACAAAAACAGAATGCTGGACGACAGCAAAGACTTACAGCGTGTGTAGCAGACAGCGTCCACAAAGTACATCCAAACATGACATGACAATCAACAATGTCCGCGCAAAGAAGGATAGCGAGAACTTAAATAGTCTTGATTGCTAAAACAAAGCAGGTGCGGGGAATAGCGTTCAAGGAAGACATGAAACTGCTACAGGAAAATACCAACAAAACAGGAAAAGCCAAAATAGGAGCGCAAGACAATAACTAAAACACTACACACAGGAAGACACCAAAAAACTCCAAATAAGTCACGGCATTATGTGACAGGTCATGACACTACACCTACTTTGAGACAAGAGCTATAGTGATGCATGGTTGGTTATGGTTTAAAGTCATTTCCTACACTTGCGAGAACAACTTTTTACTGTCAATATCGGCTATGGAGTTTAATTTTTTAATGTTTACCGCTGGTGGTGTGCCTCCGCATTTTTTCAATGAAAAAAATGTGCCTCGGCTCATAAAGGTTGAAAAACACTGCCCTATACAAAGTCCTTTATTATCGTATGTCTGGCAACGCTGACCATAATACCACAATTACATTCCTGCCTGTGCATCACACGCAGTTGTACTATCTCCCAACAGTTGTACTATCTCCCAATAGTTGTACTATCTTCCAACAGTTGTACTATCTCCCAATAGTTGTACTATCTTCCAACAGTTGTACTATCTCCCAACAGGGTGCACCGGGTCCCAAAGGAGAGCCTGGAGAGAAAGGCTTACCGGTGAGGAAATAGTCAAATTGGTGGTAGTGGTGAGACCCAAAAAAAGAATTATTTTAAGATTCCTTTGATTGTGTTTTCCTCTGTTTGTCTAATCCTTCCCTTTCTTTGACCTCTTTTTCATTTTACAAGAGCAATCTAAATGTAAGATATTATCATTTTTGTTATCATCAGTTCTGTGTTTTCTTGTCCTCTCATGTCTTCTCACCTACCATGTGTGTTTTTTTTGTACAGCTGGTCAACCGTAATGAGTTTGTGTGTGAAAGCCTTCAGTCTCAATGTGTTGTTGTGTTGTCGGTCCTCGGGGTGTGCTCTGGACTGCTGTCCTCTTGACCCTGACTCCCTCTGCAAGCTATGGCTACCTTTCACGGTCACTTTGGCATATCTGTCAAGATAGCATCAGGACGGTCAGTCCTGTGTAGCAACACGACACTGCAACAAAGGCCCAATCATTGACATGGCTAAATTGATCTTCCTTCTCCTAAGATGAAAAGAGGACAATGAAAGAAAATGCATATATGCCAAATCACTCCATGTACGTGTTGGTGGTGGGTTTAGACGTGTTGTACTCTGACGTGAGTGGAGTGGATACAGCTACCTTCTTTTATCCCATCTTGCAACATTGCATGACATCTCATTTTACATTAATACATAACAAGGCTGCTACATTGGAATAAGGCAATTGAGCCTAATATTCATGTAGTGTTTTTTAAATATTCTCACACTCTTTATTGGCTAACACAATTAAACTGCATACATAAATACATCGCTTGCTTTTTTGCGTTACTAACCAGCAGCCTTTCATTTTTGCATGTCTTTTTGTGGTGGTGAATTGTGGTTGTTTATGTTTTGAAGCAACAACAAACATTTAACCCCCCAACATCTAAGTATACACTCATTGGACACTTTTTAGGTTTTTATAAAAGTTAATAAAAGAGAACAGAGAGGTAATAATTTAACAATATTTATTATTGTGTAGTTATTTTTTTCGATTATTTTAGTCAACCCATTCATCCATTTTTTATATCGCTTGACCTCATTACTATCGCGGGTGAGCTGGAGCCTATCCCAGCTGACACCATCACAAAATACTCATTTTGAATTAATATGTCTGACATTTTCTCATTTGATGACCCGATAAAATACACCCATTCAACAAATAAAAACACTTTGACAGGAGTAATAATTATTTGCAACTAACTGAACAACAGCTGTCACTGCTCTAAAACCATATTAAAAACATGTTGTATTAATATCAAAGTTAACATGTGTGATTAATCATAAAAAATATTGCATTACTCATGTATTAACGCAGATTGGCTAGATTGCACACAAAAAAAGATTTAGCGCCGTCATCTGAAACTGTCAGTGAGCTTGGGGCCCAACTTTTCCACTACAGAGGGGCCCACTCAAATATTAACGGAGAATTAGTAATCTTACTCTTGATTTTAATCGTATTTAATAATTATATCTATCTTACTTTCAGTTAAACATGTAAACAACATTTTCGAATGATATGAAACCATGTGTTATTCACAAAGATTATTATTTATTTACCACATAAACCTTAGGCTCAAGTCAGGCTGATTATAAGTACTAACCAAATATACTGCAACAGAAGGGACTCATAAATAACTGATGAAAAATAATTTGACATACAATTATGTTGCGCTAAAATAAATAAAGAAATAATAATAATATATGTTACGTATATGTTACGTAAGTGCAAATACAGCTTCACCACTTTAGTCATAATTTTTGCGCTTAAGAAACTTCTCTGTTTGTTTCAGATTGTCATTATTGCCACAAGTGGTGGAAAAGTGTATTACATGTGAGTTCCGCTGGCCTATACGGACCCCAGCTGAGAAACAGATATTTTTTGGCGGCCCAACAATGGTCCAGAAACACTGGCCTAAACAACTGTAAATGCAGACATGAGTGCACTCAGTTATGTTTATGGGTGTGTTTAGTGCATTGGTGTACATCAGTACCTTGTTATTTGCAATTGTATTGCAGAATTGATTAAAATGTGAACTTCATAATATAACATTAACAAGTTTTGATTCAACTCAAAATGCTGGGGTCCGTTTTATAGTTAAATTGAATTATGCAATCAAGTAATCAAAAAAACATTTAAAATTTGATTTTTTTATTTTGTATTATTATTGTTCTTTTTATTTATTCATTTAATTCTTATTTATATTTGTGTCTAAATTAAAGGGGAACTGCACTTTTTTTGGAATTTTGCCTATGAGACAAAAACACGCGTCTTTTTGGAGATTTTAAAGATGATATAAATGTTTGAAAGATATGGCTAGCAGGAGTCTTCAAAGCCCTCTAAAACAAGTTAAAAACCCTCCATCAACGTTTTATATACACACTGCAAGTCTATATATAATGTAGTAACAGACACGTTCATAACAATATGTAATATGTACAATATTTACCATAATTTGGTCATTTTAATCATTGTTGGAACTAATTATTCGCTGCATTTATTTCCGTTTTCCATAGCAGCGCACGTCTGACTTTTGGCAACAACCCCTTCCAGATACAAACACGCGCGTGTTCTAATCATGCCAAATTTGTTTTTTTCACGGCTACATACATTTTATATTATTATATTTATTTTATCTAAATAATTAATTCAATAACGTGGGTTTTTTCTACAAAAAAAGTGCAGACAAATTCAATTTAATTGGCCATATAAATAATTTATCTTTCACCCAGGGGTCCCTAAACTACGGCCCGCGGGCCGGATCCGGCCTGCCAGCATCCAAAATCCGGCCTGCGGGAAGTCCCAAGTAAATCTATATATTTTTTTTTTTTAATTATTTTTGTGTATGTATATATATATATATATATATATATATATATATATATATATATATATATACAGTATGTATGTATGTATATGTATATATATATATATATATATATAGTATGTATGTATATATATATATATATATATATATATATATATATATATAGTATGTATGTATGTATATATATATATATATATATATGTATGTATGTATGGATACAATATATATATAAATATGTATCTATATATTATTTTTGTAAATCTGTCCTTTCTAATCCAATTTTTACCGCTTGTAACTCTCGGTGTCTCTCCCAGCCGCTCAGGCACATCATATTGTCTAAAAATGCATTTTACCTTCGACAACGTGACATCATCGTGCTCAGAATAAATATATTTGTATATATATATATATATATATATATATATAGATATATATTTATATATATATATACAGCCCGGCCCCCGGCCAAATTTTTTTAGCTCAATGCGGCCCCCGAGTCAAAAAGTTTGGAGACCCCTGATATAACCTGTCATTACTAATTTAAATATGACTATATAAATATGCCAAGTTTTCTTTTACCTAAGAGTGTAAAGTAGAGCTGAGTTTATACACATACAATTATTATCAGTGGATAATACGAATCATAATGATAACACTATTATCATCATGAGTATATTATTGTTAGTGCATTTCCTGGAAGCTAAGTCTCTCCTTGTTTTTTTTTTAAACTAGTGACACCTGTTTCTAACTTTCGTCAAGGGTCTTTGAACACACCACAGTTCTGGGCAGTGAGATGCAAAAGTGGAACTTGTACATAACTTTCTCCTATGCTGCCACAGATGTTTATTTTATTTTTGTCTTAGGCGTTCTTAATTTAATTCAAGAAAGCTTATTATTGAACTTTTACGACAACATTAATTGTATATTAACAATTATGACATTTTTTAAATAACTTGCATATTATTTTCAAACATAAACATCCCCAGTTTGATGCCCCTGCTTAATATTTGACTTAAAAAGGTGTCCATTGAGCATATACAGCCCTCTCTCTGTCAGGTGGTGATTTTATGTCCACAATTGTATGAAATTGTGCTGAAAATCGTATCCTGGCAAGAACCCAGAATGCATAGGGCATGATTAAACCTAGATCCTGGAAAGGTGTCATGTGATGTGCATGCTGCTGTTGTTGTTGTCCAGCCATGGCATGGCACAGACTGGCGTCATTCTGTGTAGCAGCATGGCCCGAGAATGAGGGAGATAGAGAAAAAACATAGGAAGCAGACCAATGTGTGCTGGGCAGATGTGTGGACTGTTTTAACCTTCTAACTGCTGAATTGTGTGGAGAGAAAAATGACCAGCATCTTGGCGAGCAGTTCTTCAACTTTCGCTCCTCACCTTGACGGCTGTATCTATCTTCACAGGGGGACGGGATACATCAGATCAGAGAGGCGCTGAAGATCTTAGCTGAGAGGGTTTTAATCCTCGAGACTATGATCGGTATTCATGGTGAGTAGGAGGCCTGAGGCAGGTTCAGTTTAAGGCAGGGGTTAAGGTAATGGGGCTCAAACTCCCGCTGCCTCGCCACCTACCGGGTCAGGGAGTGGGATCAGTCACGAGCAGCCCCCCAGGACTCTCAGGCTGGTGTTTCCACACACCCGCCCCTCACACAGTGCCCCCCCCCCCTGTCACCGCTCTCTGATAGGACTTTAGCTTGCAGATGTTCCGCGACTTGCAGGCGGATCTCGAGCTTCTGGCTCGTAGGGTGACGCTGCTGGAGGCTATCATCTGGCCAGGTAACGCTGAGACATCCTCACCCACAGCCCCCGCTGGCCCTCAGATACACACCATTAATAACACTTTGAAAAAGCCAATCTAGAAACGAGCTGCTGAATGTTGATGTAGTGACTGTTATGTAGATATTTTGTAGGAATGTATACCTTTCCAATCAAGAAAATATATTACTTTTTAACTTACGGGGGGGGGGGAAGTGTTGTGTCTGGACAGTGGTGCTACAACAATTGAGTCAGGTACTTTAAAGGGGAATTTTGCCTGTCATTCACAATCTCTATGTGAGACAAGAATGCATATGTCTTTAGTCTTTTTTGTGCATTCTAACTAGCGAAAAACCGCTAGCAAGAGGTGGCTAACAATTTACGTAATGGAGAATCGATCTATTCCGCCTATAAATTATGTACAGTACATGCCAAAAGTTTGGACACACCTTCTCATTCAATGGGTTTTCTTTATTTTCATGACTATTTACATTGTAGATTGTCACTGAAGGCATCAAAACTATGAATAAACACATGTGGAGTTGTGTACTTAACAAAAAACAGGTGAAATAACTGAAAACATGTTTTATATTCTAGTTTCTTCAAAATAGACACCCTTTGCTCTGATTACTGCTTTGCACACTCTTGGCATTCTCTCGATGAGCTTCAAGAGGTAGTCCCCTGAAAGGGTTTTCACTTCACAGGTGTCATAGTTTGGATGTCTTCAGTGACAATCTACAATGTAACTAGTCATGAAAATAAAGAAAACGCATGGAAATGAGAAGGTGTGTCCAAACTTTTGGCCTGTACTGTATGTTGTCTGTAAATGTGTGTTTGTTTTGATGGTGCCTGCCTTAGGACAACAGATGAAATTTAGCTATTGTAGCTAATTCTGGCATATTTACTGTGATGCTGTGCTAATATGTTGATCAATATTGTCCTAATCCAGAGGTCTGCAACCCGCGGCTCCGGAGCCGCATGCGGCTCAGCTGCATACTTGCCGACCCTCCCGATTTTCCCGGGAGACTTCCGGATTTCAGTGCCTCTCCCAGATATCTCCCGGGGCAAATATTCTCCGATTTTCACCCAAACAACAATAAGAGCGTGCCGTGATGGCACAGCATTTAACGCCCTCTACAACCTGTACTAACAGCGTGCCAGCCAGCCACATGTTGTGTGCAGCTTCTGCTTGCACACGTAAGTGACAGCAAGGCATTCTTGGTCAACAGCCATACAGGTTACACTGACGGTGGTAACAATTTTAACGCTGTTACAAATATGCGCCACACTGTGAACCCTCACCAAACAAGAATGACAAACACATTTCGGGAGAACATCCGCTCCATAACACAACATAAACACAACAGAACAAATACCCAGGATCCCATGTGGCCCTAACTCTTCCGGGCTACATTATACACCCCCGCGACCACCAAACACCCCCCCCCCCCAACACTGCCCCCTCCCACACATCAAGCAACCCCCCCCCCCCTCCTCGGTTGAGGTGGGCGGGGTTTGGTGGTAGCGGGGGTGTATAATGTAGCCCGGAAGAGTTAGGGCTGCATGGGATTCTGGGTATTTGTTCTGTGTTACGGTGCAGATGTTATCTACTCAGTGGCCTAGTGGTTAGAGTGTCCGTCTTGAGATCGGTAGGTTGGGAGTTCAAATCCCGGCCGAGTCATACCAAAGACTATAAAAATGGGACCCATTACCTCCCTGCTTGGCACTCAGCATCAAGGGTTGGAATTGGGGGTTAAATCACCAAAAATGATTCCCGGGCGCAGCCACCGCTGCTGCCCACTGCTCCCCTCACCTCCCAGGGGGTGATCAAGGGTGATGGGTCAAATGCAGAGAATAATTTCGCCACACCTAGTGTGTGTGTGACAATCATTGGTACTTTAACTTTAACTTATCCCGAAATGTGTTTGTCATTCTCGTTTGGTGTGGGTTCACAGTGTGGCGCATATTTCTAAGAGTCTTAAAGTTGTTTTATACGGCCACCGTCAGTGTAACCTGTGTGGCTGTTGACCAAGTATGCCTTGCTGTCACTGTTGTGTGCAAGCAGAAGCTGCATAAAACATGGCTGCACTGGCACGCTGTTTGTACAGGTTGTAGAGGGCGTTAAATGCTGTGTCATCACGGCACGCTCTTATTATTGTTGTTTGGGTGAAAGTCAGCAGACATTCGAGAGAATAGTTGCCCTGAAATTCGGGAGTCTCCCGGAAAAATCGGGAGGGTTGGCAAGTATGACGCTGTCAAGCGGCATTCATATAAAACTCGCGGGCCGCACTAACATTACATTTTCATATTAAGGTGCGGGCCGCGTGTCTGAGACCCCTGGTTTATACATAACACAAAGCAAAAAATAACTTTGTATGCAGTGGTATTTCATTTTAAATTTCAAAAGAGTTTTGTGGCTCCCATTGTTTTCTTTAATTTGTGAAACTGGTCAAAATGGCTCTGAGTGGTAAAGGTTGCCGACCCCTGTCCTAAAATCAAATAGTTATTCCATTTAATTCATTTCAATAAAGCCCTCTAAAAACATCCAAAACATCCATCATCTTTGTATATACATGGCATAAATATAGGTGTATTGTAGTAACAGGCACATTCATAATAACGTGTAATAATTTACGTATTTTGCTCATTTCAAGCATTATTTTTGGGCAACAGCAACTACTACTAATCATGGCAGACTTCATGAGCGATAACAACAACCACTTTGGAACAAATGATGATCCATTGTCTTATCTTTTTGAGCCTGAATTTATAGAGGATGAGCTCCAGGTTTTACAAGCTTGATGATAAGCAGATTTAGCTCATTTGAAACACTAAGCATCGTGTCGCAGTCTTGCTGAGTGTTAAACAAGAAATACAAACTACAAACACAATAAAACAATCAGTTGTACAATGTCCGCTCTCATTGGGATGGTTGTATCTTTCAGCACATAACTTGTCTTCCCCATTTATATGATGAATTCATCATACTCCTCAACCGTCAGGTAGAAAATGCTCGGGGAAAACGAAGGTCTTGTCCTGTCCTGTCTTCCTCGCAACGTCTTGAGTTCGAAGTTGAATTTTACAGTTGACCAACTTCTCCGTTTATGGCAACAACCTTCTACTACATAAGTGTGAGGAAGGATTTATAACCTAGCACAAACTTTTACCAACTCAGAGGCGATGCAGCAGCTTTGTATGTCATAGCAGCAGTAGCTACGTTACCAAGGCGCCTTGTTACTAAAATAGTTCCTCGGCGTGCAAATAGAGTTCTGTTGGCGTTTTTTAGAGGGCTTTATAGGCGGAATAGATGACTCCCATTCTACATTCTTAGCTGTTTTTTCGTTGTTTTTTTTACAATATAGACTGCACAAAAAAGAGAAACACATATGTGTTCTTGTCTCACATTGTGAAAAATAGGAAAATGATAGGATAAATTCCAAAGAAATCCCCCAAATTTCTGACGATATTTTACGCCAGCTCTGGTGCAGTTTGGTGGATTTGAAATCTGGTTAACAAAACTGCTACATTGCTAATATAGTTTACAGTGCATCCAGAAAGTATTAGAAGCGCTTCACTTTTCCCACATTTATGTTACAGCCTTATTCCAAGATGGAATAAATAAATTTTTATCCTCAAAATTCTACACACAATACCCCATAATAACAAATGTGAAAACATTTTTTTTGTCATTATGGGGTATTGTGTGTAGAATTTTGGCTGTATAAATTCTACACACAATACCCCATAATAACAAATGTGAAAAAAATGTTTTTGTCATTATGCGGTATTGTGTATAGAATTTTGAGGCAATATTTAATTTATTCCATTTTGGAATAAGGCTGTAACATAAGAAAATGTGGAAAAAGTGAAGCGCTGGGAATCTTTGAGCGCCACACGATTCGATTCTTTTGGGTAACGATTCGATTCAGAATTGATTCTCAATTCAAAATCAATACTTTTTTAATAACATTGGGTGCCACTTCTATGATTAACTACCTTCCTCCATAAAATAGATAACAGCTTTGATAAATGTATATATTACTTAAAAGAAAACTAGTTTTGTTTAATAAAATTCTACCCAAACATTTAATAAAGTCAAATACAAATAAGGCAAGAGAAGTTTCCAACACTAATCTTTTCTAAAGTAAATGTGTCCAGCAGATATGGGCATCTACATCAACAATATGATTTGCCTGAGTGGCTGCAAAAGTCAAATAAAAAATAAATAAACATGTCACAAATGTTTTTGTTTTTTGAAAAATCGTTTTGTTTTAATAAGAATTGTTATAAGTAAGAATCATGGTTCATTCGAAAATCGATTTTTTTTTTTTTTGACACACCTATTGTGTATACTGTAAGTATAATGGGCCTGCAGTCCACATTCTGAATACCCAGATCAGATTGCATTGTCACAGCAAATTGGATTTGACCAATACAATTCTAACATACACATAAAGTGCGGCCAGGAGACAAGCTATGAAATGAAGATAAATAAATACAATTTACCAAAATAGATTTTGAGTTGAAAATGTAGGTCAGAGCTTCAGATAGTGTTTAGTATCCACTCTGCATCCATTGCACTGGTCACCCGGGGTGTTGAGTTTTTTTCTTGCTTGGATTTGGGATCAGGGGCCGTATTTATCAAGCGTCCTAGAATTACTTCCAAGAAGTCTGCTAAGAGTTGACTTATGAGTAAAGAAATTCTTCGCTGAAAGCTGCACTTAAAAGTTAGTTATCAAGCGTCTTACTCACACTTTCAGCGAAGTGTAGGACTGAATCTTAAGTGTCACACTCAGAGCTGAATTACGACATTACTATGTGCCGTAAACGGAATTTTAGGTGACGTCATTTCTGTGTCCATAGAAATGACCAATCACGGAAGGGAATCCCTTGTCTAAGAATAAAGAAATATCTTAGAAATATTTAAGTGGACAATGGGAGTGTATATTTTGACAATAAACTACAAAATAATACAAAACAAACAAACAATATTGGCAATGAATCAAAAATAAATGTTTCCTTTTCTTTCCAATTCATTTTCCCAGTGGCGAGATATCGAAGCATTGTGGTGACCTTTAGTTCTGCTGTGAAAGCTCAGCTGCGTGATGTTGCTGATGAGATAACGCCCCTTATTATTAAATCTGTGACAAAAATAATACCCGCTCTGTCTAAACGATACCGTTTGATCAGCTGCTCGTCATCAAACAAAGCCAGGACATCCTTCCGCTCCCTGAACGTTCGCGCACGTCTCTCTCGCCTCAGTGCCATCCCCCGCTGGCAACTCCTAACCACTTAGGACACCTCTGAAGGTCTCTTAAATATCATGGAGAGTAGGAGTGATTCTTAGACTTAAGAAAGTTGATAAATAGCTTTTATTCTTAAGTTTGAGAGTAGGACTAAATTTCGCAAATTCTCAGGACTTAAGTGTAAAATGGCACTCTAAGACGCTTGATAAATACGGCCCCTGATCTGAGGATGTTGTTGTGGTTTGTGAATCCCTTTTTGATTTTGGCTGTATAAATAAACTTGATTGATAGGCCTGCAGACAAGGCCTTACTGGCCCACTACTAGTTTAAATACAAGTGTTAGGTTAGTACTGGACATGAGTTTTGTTGTAGCCCCACTTGCCAAACATGCACACTTCACAGCAGCAGGGAGATTTGGTAGAGCTGCTTGAATGTACAACAATCGGTGTTGAATCAATTTAAAAAGCTTGTGAGATTAGGACGACAGCTTGCACGTGGGCATGCACAGTGCTGGGCAGGGAGGCCCTGTTCCAACTGCTGTCTTTCTTCAACAGAACCTGATCTAGGCTCTGGGGATGGACCATTTGGCACAGCCTCCCCTAGTTTCTACAGAGATAAGCGAGCAGGTGCGCTCCCATACCGACTTGCTTCTCCTCTGTCCTCCGACACCAAGGTTGGAGGGAAGTAGCCCTCCGATCACCCTGAGGACCGCAGGCTGGGTTGGCTTCCCTCTCTATTAGTCGCATCAACACTCGATGGCCCTGCTGGGCGGGGGGGGCTTTACTGTCAGATTTAGGTTGGGGGACACCTCAGGGAAACTCCAGTAGTTTGACTCCCCCCGTCACCATAACCACTCCCATTCTTCACCCACGAAGGTCTGAATCACCTGTGGTGCTCCTAAGGCCTCACGTCTGGGCAAAAAGGGTCATTTAGACTAATCAATCTGTGGACATGAAAGACTTCAGCTTGTATTCTTTGTTTCAGTGTAACCGCAATGCCACAAGATGTCATTATTTAAGTATATTGAGCATGTACAATGTGCAACGACACGAAAAACACCTCCAGTATTAATTTTTGTGATACGTCTCTTAAATGGTTCAGCTCAGTGTTTCTTAGCGCACTCAAAAAGAGGAAGTCATCACTATTTTCAGATATGTGTTGTTCAATGAAAATGCACACCGAACAAGTAATTCAATATACTACAAGTTGTTGCATATCAACTGTGTATTTTATTTTTTCCTGGAAAAAACTTAACACACACTCAGAGGAAATAGGAAAACTGGAACCACTGTTATGTTTGTACTGTCCTGATAACAAAGACGTGTTCCTTTTTTTTATGCTATATCAAACATATTGTGTCAGTATTTAAATTTTTCAATGGTAGTTTATTTTGTATGCTGTCGTGTAACCATTTCATACTTTGATGATTATTTTTCCTGTAAATGTGTTAGTGTCAAGATAATCCTGTCTCGATGATCGCTGTAATAAAAATGATGTCCTCTGTTGTTTTTAAACAAATGCCACTTCATTTTGGATCCCGACACAATCATATATCAACACAATCAATCGTAGAAATCCTTAGACATTGACTTTGAAATAGAGAGTTATAGTAAGTGATTCATTGCGAGACAGTCAAGAGTTATGTAGATTGTGTGGAACTGATTATAAAATAAGCCCAAAAAGTAAGGAAATTGATGTTTGGTTGATTATGTCTTTGTTGTAACAATGCTTCTTGGCAATAAATGTTATACCATTAAAAAGCCTCCTTATTACCCTTTTAAGTGCTGCCACATTTGTGGGATGAGCATCAGAACTGAGCATGTGGATTGTGCCTATGAAAAAAATTGCCAATTCTTCTCTACCAATGCCAAACATTTGATATTATTTTGAGCGCGTGGTTCATCATTTGAGGCAATTTAAGTGCAAATATTTTGCAACCAATGGAAATCCCATATCTCAACAATTTGTGTGTCGTATCCTCCAAGATGCCAACACTAGCCCACCACAGAGCAGGATTTATTATAAACTACTTCAAGAATTTTCCAGTAGATGGAATGCCCTGCCAACAATGCTGACTTCAACCTTGTTAAACACTTATGTGCGACCGCCATAACCAACCACGTTGTCGGGCTTGCGACAAAAGCTGGTTAAATAATGGGGTGGTAAGGCTCAGATGGTAGGAACTTGGGGGTTCCTGGTTCCAATCCAGCCACCGCCATCTTAGTCCATGCCATTGCGTTATCGGGCAAGACACTTCACCCACCTTGCCCCAAGTGCCACCCTGACTGCTGTGAATGTAGCTTAGATGTAGATAATGGCTTTCTCAATAGAAAGCACTTTGGAGAAAAAGCACTATGTTAATATTAAAAAAGGAAGAAAAAAACATTCCATCCCACAGCAGTGTGTGACCAACATGGGAAGGGAGTGCCAGGCTGTTCCATGTTTTTTCTTCCTGCTACTTTGGATTATTCTTGTTTCATGAATAGATTGTTAAGATGTCAAAATGTCTTATTTGTTCACACTTCAATCGTCCAATTCACCAAATAAGACTCAATGGCAAAATATGCAGTTTGGCATTGGCAAAGGAAATTTGGAAGATTTTGCATTGGCGTAATTCAAATACTCAGGTCTACTTCGCATCCTAGAAATGCATGTTTCTTACAGATGAGGCACTACTTAAAGGGCCCCACTAATGCGAACAACTTTGGCACTTATTTCATAGTTCTGGACTTACAAAGTTAATAGTTATGGACCCAAAGTAGTGATTTTAGGCTTATTTTTAACGGGTTTCAACACATTTTGGAACGCCCACTTTCAGCTCAAAAATGTGGGCGGGCTTGCATCAGCCTGCCTACGTCACCTGGAGGCAATTTAAATTTGTGTATAGTGTGGGTTTTGGTAACATCCTAATCCTGAATGTTATTTTAACGCAGAATTTAAAAGGAATGATCAAATGTCTTGCAGATGTATTGTTGCAGGCTGTAACAATACAACTAAAGAAGGGGTCAGCCTGAATACATTTCTAAATGATGAAAATAGGAAAGTATGGACCTCTCCTGTCAAAATGACTGGCACAAAAATGGGACGGACCAAGCGAGAGGAGTGTAATTTGCAGCGGTCTTTCTAATGATTCTGACTTCGAAGAAGGTTTTTGGTCGGTGTTTGGTTGGAAAAATCGTAAAAGATTCAAGTCAAATGTGCTCCTGATTTTCGCCATTTCGAGCGGAGAAAGACTGAATAAGAGCCTGTGGAATAACGAAAAAAGAAGAGCTGATTCAGTGATCAAAAACAAGAAAAATAGAAGGTAAGTAATATATTTTGCATCCTCTTCTGATGTTTTATCAAGATGCTTGAGGAAATGCTGAAAGAGCATGGAGACAACACAAGCTATGGTGTCTATGGGAGCAGAGAAGTCCGGAATCGGTGATACTTTTATGTTCCCTTTTTAATCATAAGTACAAGTAATCATGGACCATGACCACAAAAACCTGCAAGTAGGAGATTTAAATAATAGTTTTTATGTATTTATCCACGCTGTCTTTCCGGGGAAATGGGCTCCAGTTCTGTAGATGGCGTCATACCAAGAGAGGGCACCATATCGAGTTTGGTGATGGAATGGGGCCGTTCCAAGTACATTTGGTTCTCTACTGATTAAAAATAATGAATGAACACAATTGCGGCAAAATGCAGTGCAATATTATGCTGCAACCAGGAGGTTTCTTACAGTTGTGAAAAAAAACCTGTAGCCAATTGTTGCAGCTCAGCAAAAACCCAAACAAGAGTCTGTAGTTTGTCATAAAAAGGCCAAGCCTGTTTCAGATTGTTAGATAGTGTCACCATAAGATACCTAAGGGTTTTTAGGTGGCGCTGCCGTCCTTCCCTTTGTTACCACTACAGCCTGCTCGCCAACTCGATCATCTATGAGCAGGGAGATGGCACCATCCAGCTGTTTCGACGCTGCAAGCGCCACTACAGCTTTTTCTGTGGGGAAGCCCATCTTCTCAAGCTGTTGTAGCCTAGAGGAATCATTATAGACAATGACAATTATTCCATAAATCATTCTATACAGAAGATAAGGTGTGGAGATTTCTGTCGCTACTAACCTCAGAGCCGAAACAGACGATTTTGTCATTTCCACTTTTACGTTCACATGCTCTGGTGCATCCTGTAAGGAGGCAATAATTCCAGCCCTCAGCATCTGTTCCTCCAACACCTCTGCTTCAGAAAGGGCAATAAGCTCCTGAGGCTCCTCCCACTGGTGGTGGTTCAAAATGAAGGGGTCCCTCATAGAAGGTGATATTGTCTGATCATCATAAACAACCGCAGAATGTGATCCCGACCTGTGAAAATGTTACAAGTTAACAATAAAGATGTGTATGGCTGTTTAATGGATACATTTCTCATACATCTGTGGTGTTCTGTAGGTTGGCAATGTGGGTCTGGATGTAGTAAGAATGTATGCTGCAGCGGGGATGAAGCTCAGGACATTGGCTTCTACCAACTCCTGCAGCATCCCGATGAAGGTCTGACTGTCTGAAATGTTCATTCAGGAGGAGGAATAGACAAGTGCATAGAGAGAAGTGGTTTCCTGTACTTTCTGGAATTCTCTCACTAGGATTGCTTTTTAACTTTAACTCAATTTCCTCAAGACCAGTGGTTTTTTTTGACCACAGGGTCAAAAATATGTTTCTTAGCTGTGGTATGTATGGGCAGAGGCACTCGCACTTTTCCACCACCTGTGGCAAAAATGACAATATCAAACCAGAATCGTGTCTGAAGAGAGGATAGCAAACTAAACAGGCGCCATGTCTGCTACCAAGGATGTGTGTGGCAGTATTATGCTCTGGGTCTGTTTTGCTGCCAATGGAACTGGTGCTTTACAGAGAGTAAATGGGACGATGAAAAAGGAAGATTACCTCCAAATTCTTCAGGACAACCTAAAATCTTTAGCCCGGAGGTTTGGTCTTGGGCGCAGTTGGGTGTTCCAACAGAACAATGACCCCAAACACACATCAACAGTGGGAAAGGAATGGTTAAATCAGGCTAGAATTAAGGTTTTAGAATGGCCTTCCCTAAGTCCTGACTTAAACGTGTGGACAATGCTGAAGAAACAAGTCCATGTCAGAAAACCTATAAATTTAGCTGAACTGCACAAATTTTGTCAAGAGGAGTGGTCAAAATTTCAAGCAGAAGCTTGCCAGAAGCTTGTGGATGGCTACCAAAAGGCGCTTTATTGCAGTGAAACTTGCCAAGGGACATGTAACCAAATATTAACATTGCTGTAAGTATACTTTTGACCCAGCAGATTTGGTCACATTTTCAGTAGACCCATAATAAATTCATAAAAGAACCAAACTTTATGAATGTTTTTGTGACCAACAAGTATGTGCTCCAATCACTCTATCACAAAAAAATAAGAGTTGTAGAAATTGTTGGAAACTCAAGACAGCCATGACATTATGTTCTTTACAAGAACGGGGCGGTATAGCTCGGTTGGTAGAGCGGCCGTGCCAGCAACTTGAGGGTTGCAGGTTCGATCCCCACTTCCGCCATCCTAGTCACTGCCGTTGTGTCCTTGGGCAAGACACTTTACCCACCTGCTCCCAGTGCCACCCACACTGGTTTAAATGTAACTTAGATATTGGGTTTCACAATGTAAAGCGCTTTGAGTCACTTGAGAAAAAGCGCTATATAAATGTAATTCACTTCACTTCAAACTTCACTACAAGTGTATGTACATTTTTTAACATGACTGTATGTATATATGCATGCTTTGGAACCCCTGCCTGGAAAGAAAATAATGTTTGCCTTCGTGCCCTAAAATATGAGCCCTCCTTTAAGGAAACACATGCCTTGACCTTAAAAAGTAAAAATTCAATGCATGCTACTCTGTAATAAACAAGCTAAAGTAATAAAAAAAGTTTGAAAAACGCAAAAATTATGACCGAAGTGGTGAAGCTGTATTTTCCTTGCACTTTAATTGTATTGACGGTTTAGTTAGGAAACATATTCATTATCAATTTGGTCAATTTATTTTAGCACAACATAACTGTATGAAAACTAAAATTGTCAGTTATTTATGAGTCCCTTCTTATGCAGCATATTTGGGTAGTATTTATTTTTCTAATCAGCCTGACCGAAGCCTAAGGTTTATGTGTTAAATAATATTTTTTGTGATTAAAACATGGTTTCCTATCATTTGACAAAGTTGTAAACTGTAAGTAGGTTAAATATTACTATTGAATCAAGAGGAAAATGACTCATTCAGTGGTAATAATTGAGTTGGCTCCTCTGGAGTGAAAAAGTTGGGCCCCGAGGTCAAAAAGGTTAAAAGCCCATCGCTCTCGACAACACATAGCAATACCTCTAATAGAAATCTAAATTTAGTGGAGAAGGGCACAAAAGTGGCAAAAATAGTTATTATCCTACACAAGAAATGGCAAATATCACTGATGGTTAAAGGAACGTATCAGGGATGGGAATAACCGATTTCTGTCATTTGTCAAATTCATGGTTGATCAATCAAAGACAAATGAAAAAATTAGGTTTGTGGTCAAAAGAAGAACATGATTGGAAGTTTAGTTAAATGAATATAGACCTCCAACTGTGGAAAAACATTCCGTGGCAAAACATACAGTGATACCTCCACTTAAAAGTACCCCAACTTGAGAGTGTTTTGGGACAGGAGCTGTCTCTCGGATAATTGTTATGTTTTAAGTTGCATGCAAAAAATGAATAGTTACAAGCATCCCTGTCTTTAGTTGGCTGAGCAAATGTCACAGTGAACCCTGTTAGTTCTGACCAAAACATCCGGGGCCGTATTTATCAAGCGTCTTAGAATTACTCCTAAAAAGTCTGCTCAGAGTTGACTTATGAGTAAAGAAATTCTTCGCTGAAAGCTGCACTTAAAAGTTAGTTATCAAGCGTCTTACTCACACTTTCAGCGAAGTGTAGGACTGAATCTTAAGTGTCACACTCAGAGCTGAATTACGACATTACTATGTGCCGTAAATGGAATTTTAGGTGACGTCATTTCTGTGTCCATAGAAATGACCAATCACGGAAGGGAATCCCTTGTCTAAGAATAAAGAAATATCTTAGAAATATTTAAGTGGACAATGGGAGTGTATATTTTGACAATAAACTACAAAATAATACAAAACAAATAAACAATATTGGCAATGAATCAAAAATAAATGTTTCCTTTTCTTTCCAATTCATTTTCCCAGTGGCGAGATATCGAAGCATTGTGATGACCTTTAGTCCTGCTGTGAAAGCTCAGCTGTGTGATGTTGCTGATGAGATGACGCCCCTTATTATTAAATCTGTGACAAAAATAATACCCGCTCTGTGTAAACGATACCGTTTGATCAGCTGCTCGTCATCAAACAAAGCCAGGACATCCTTCCGCTCCCTGAACGTTCGCGCACGTCTCTCTCGCCTCAGTGCCATCCCCCGCTGGCAACTCCTAACCACTTAGGACGCCTCTGAAGGTCTCTTAAATATCATGGAGAGTAGGAGTGATTCTTAGACTTAAGAAAGTTGATAAATAGCTTTTATTCTAAAGTTAGAGAGTAGGACTAAATTTCGCAAATTCTCAGGACTTAAGTGTAAAATGGCACTCTAAGACGCTTGATAAATACGGCCCTTGGTCTTACTTGCTACCAATAGCTTATAGCTAGAGATGGACATAAATGTGTTCTTCAACCATTGGAAGGAAGACAGTGAATGTTAAGGACAAAGCTGAGAAGATGCTAGTGATATTAATTGAATTAAAAAAGGAAATCTTTAAAAGTGTGTAGCCGACTTGGAGAAGCAATTTGAGCGCATCACTGCTGGTCTGCAGTGTACTGAAGCAGAATGAGTCTAACGTCAGCCATGAATGTTAAAATAATATGTAAATGGTATACATTTATTATGAACATACAGAAAAGCTGCTGATGGTGTGTTTGACAGAGAAGTAAATGCTGTATATTATTAAATTACTTAAAAAAATTACTGTAGTTGTTAGTAATACATTCTATTATATTGTATTTATACAATATGTTGTATCTAAATGTTTGTTTCTTTTTTAAAGTTCTGTTACATGCTAAAATTTGGCTGTTTTGGAGGGGGAAACACCAATTAAATTGATTTGAATTCATTGTCAATAGGAGATTTTCTTGAGATACAAGTGTTTTGAGTTAAGAGCGCCGTCACAACCAATTAAGCTCGTAAATTGAGGTTCCACAGTAATTGAATTTCAATTTTAGGAAAATGGCCATCCCAAGAACTTTTATCTTGGACAAAGTGGTTTGAGCTGGAATTGACACAACCCCTGTGTTAAAGTTAAAGTTACATTGATAGCCACACACACACGAGAGCTGTGTCCCAATTCAGGGTCTGCATCCTTCGAGGGGCGAATTTGACGGCCGCTTACGTCACAACGCTGCGGGAAGGCTGTCCCAATTCATTCAAATTCGAAGGCTCCTCCAAATGCAGCCGACGAATGCGCCCTCCTTTTCCCTGTATTCGGAGGATGCACCGCGACTATCCTTAGCGGCCTACCATATCCCAAGATGCTTTGCGTGCCTTTGTTCAACAGCTTTTTGACGATGGCGGAAAATACACTTTCAAATGTAAGTATCCTCCGCAGGCTAGACTGTTCCATTTAACAACGGGTGACGCATCCTTCGGAGGTGCCTCCGAAGGTCCAGCCTTCTGAGGCTGCGTAGGCCGGGTCCTCCGAAGGATGCAGACCCTGAATTGGGACACACAGCTAAGGTGTGGTGAAATTACTCTCTGCATTTGAGCCATCCCCTTGTTCCACCCTCTGGGAGGTGAGGGGAGCAGTGAATAATTTTGGTGATTTAACCCCCAATTCCAACCCTTGATGCTGAGTGCTAGTATTAATTAGGAAAGGATACAATTATGACCAATGCATATTGCGCAGAAGTTGAGCAGGGCCGGTGTTCCGGGGAGTATAATCAGACACAGCAGCAGGAGCAACCAGGGCAGAATCCAAACAGGCAACCACCTATGTAGTCGCCTCCTAGTCATGTGATGACACTGGGCTGTAAACAATGCCAACTGGATGGCAGCATAGCCACAGACCAGGCTGGCCTCAAAGCTAAAGACGAAGAGGACCAGGGTGTACACAAAAGGCAATATGGTCATTGTCAAGGTGGACAGTGCGAGGAAGGCGACTGTTCCCCAGCGACGCTCCTGCCAAGGTCCAAAGAAGAGCAGGAGAGCCACACTGACCACCAGGGAAGGAACATCATCATGACTGAGAGCATACAGGAACACATCTAGTAGAAAAAGGGCGGGAAAATATTAAAGTCAATAAAACAGTCAAACAATGCAATAAAGAAAATGATATACCTCTGAAACGTGGGAAGTCTCCACCTGGACCTAAACTGAGACTTGCTTGGATGCCGCCAACATATAATAACAACATAAGCCCTACCAGTAGGGTTGTTCCAAGTAAGAATACTGGACGTTCTGATTCCAACCATGACCATACACGATACCGCATGACGCTTTAATTACTTTCGTTATTTGCTTGTCATTTTTCTTGCTGGTATGTAGTACGCATGACTATAGTCGTTTCTCATGGTCGCTTTCCACCCAAGTGGCAACTACTAAATATAATTTGGGAGCTGAAATTAACAGTTTATCTTTCTGAGAATTGACAAGTATTTTGTCAATTTGTCGCTGAGATGTTTACTTCCGCGTGACGTCAGTGTTACATCTTCTTCACTGAGAGTGGACGCGGGGGTTGCTAGTGCCACCTATTGGACAAACTGAGAATCGTTGCTGCTTTGTAAACGGGTGTCTGTCTACTCCCCAAAACTGCTCAATTTTAAGAGAAAGTATTGTTTTAAAAGGTGTACTCATGCATGCTTTTTTTTTCAGTTCAGTTTCAGTTTATTTCGAACATGCATATGATACCATGAATTGATGAACGTGGACCCCGACTTAAACAAGTTGAAAAACTTATTCGGGTGTTACCATTTAGTGGTGAATTGTACGGAATATGTACTTAACTGTGCAATCTACTAATAAAAGTTTCAATCAATCAATCAAAATACAATGTAATGCATCACACAATTGCAGTTGTTTCATCCGAAAAGGAGTAGGAAGAAGCAGATCTTATTTAATCCTCCCCCTTTTCATACCATAGCAATTGTATTTTATTACTTGTTGTGTAATTGATTTTTACGCCATATTTGTTCCCACTACCGCACCTTAATCTCGTTATATGCAAATATAATGACAATAAAGTCCATTCTATTCTATTCTAGTCTATTATCCCATGTCCTTGTTCTCTGTAACAGAACAGTGAACAATTAAATAATAAATAAATAATATACCATAGTAAGCAAACAAATATTAAATAAATAAATAATCTTTGTGTCAATTTAAAAAAAAAAGGGGGTTCAAGATGTTCATCATAATTCTTGTTCTGTGTATTTTGTGAACACTTGTAGTTTTAACAGTTTCTTAAACTGAATCATATTGGTGTTTTGTTTGATTTATTTGCTTAATCCATTCCATAATTTAATTCCACATACTGATATGCTAAAGGTTTTAAGTGTTGTACGAGCATTCAAATGTTTTAAATTAGATTTTCCTCTAAGGTTATATTTTTCCTCTTTTGTTGAGATTAATTGTTGTACATTCTCGGGTAGAAGGTTATAGTTTGCTTTATACATAATTTTAGCTGTTTGCAAATGCACTAAATTGTTAAATTTCAATAATTGTGATGTAATAAATAAAGGATTTTTATGTTCTCTATATCCAACATTATGTATTATTCTAATTGATCTTTTTTGTAATACCGTTAGTGAATGAAGCGCACATTTGTATTTGTTCCCCATTTTCTGCTCAATAACTGAGATATGGTAACACTAGTGCACAGTAAAGAATATGAAGAGATTTTTGGTCAACAACATGTTTTGCTTTATTCATTATTGGCATGTTTCTTGCTACTTTATGTTGTATATTTTTTTACATGAGGTTTCCAATTCATTTTATCATCTATTATTACACCCAAAAATGTGTTTTCTTTTACCCTTACTTTATTCCGTCTATTTCTTTATTTTTTTTTGTCCTGTCCAGCTTCTCAGGCAAATCATATTGTTGATGTAGATGCCCATATCGGCTGTACAAATTTACTTTACAAAAGAGAAGTGTGGGATACTTCTCTTGTTGCCTTGTTTGTATTTGACTTCATTAAATGGATTTATATTATTATTTGGTGCAGCCGGGCCGGAGTAGGAGGGGATAGAAAGAGAAAAAAAGGAAGACAGAGGGGGAAATTGTGGGGACAAGAGGGGGATAAGACAGAGACAACAACAACAGCAAACACAACAATAACAATAATAACAACAACAACAACAATAGAACAACATCAGCAAATAGGATATGTACAAATATGATGGTAAAAGTGATAGCAAATAAGCAGTTAGTGAAATAAATAATAATACAGAAATGACAATGAACATTATTACACTACAAATGGAACAATACAAAAACCAACAGATATAGCACTATTGATTATGAGTATTAACAATAATGACCTATATTATCAACAAAACAATTGTTCAATTGCAACAATACATATATGTAATGATAACTTGAAATACAAAAGAAAGCAGATAAATGGAGGGGAAGAAAGAGAAGCCAACTATATTAACCTTGTAAATTGTTATAGTAAAAATAGGTTAAGCTTTGTCAGTGTGCCGTGTGTTACCCAGTTTCCCCGAGGGCAAGAACGTTAATAAATGTTTGATGAAACGTGATTATATGCATGAGTATGTATGTATATATGTATGTTTGTACAGTGAATGTATATGTATACTATATGTATATGTATGTTTGTACAGTGAATGTATATGTACATGTATGTTTGTACAGTGAAAGTGCGTGTGGATGTAGGAACTTTTGAGTGTGTAGGTACTGTAACTTGTGTATGTATGTGGGAGCGCATGTGTGTATGTATGTATATGTGTCTTACTGAGATTCAAAACTAGTCTGTTTTTGTCAAACCATCTTTTTAACTTTTTCACTTCTTCTGTTATTATTTGTATTATCTTCAGTGTGTTCTCTCCTGAACAAAATTGAAGGGTTTTATTCATTGCACTACTTTTATTGTTGTCGGCTCTGTTTAAAAACTGTATTTGTACAAATAACAAATGAAATCGTTTCCAAAAGGTACGAGTTTATAAACTTTGCAAATTAATTATTGTTATTTTGTTAATTTTCTCCGTAGCTCTGTTTTGGAGTCACAAAGACAGCCGTGCTTTATACCAGAGCACGTACACCGTGACGTCACTGAAAGTAAAAGAGTTTCGAAGGACCCTTTTTTGTTGTGGAGGCGTTGCCCGGGCAAAGCAGAGATCTCGTTGTTTGAAACCATGAGTATGTTGTCTCGCGATATTTCCTGCTTGTTGCGCACTCAAAGGCGTCTCTCCGCCAGCCAGCTCTGCCCAGTCGTCTCATACAAGGCACACAAAATGGCGTCAGCTCCCGGTGAGTGTAACTTTCTGACGATATTCTTTATATTTACTGAGAAATAATGAGATTTTATTTGAATACATTTGCGTTTTACTTGGATACAATAAGGTTGTGACTCGAAATGTTGCGTTTGTAGTCGTTATTAATGTGAATTTCAATCTGCGCTATTTGGCGCCAGCCACGAGGCCGAATGTGATTCATTAATGGCCGTCGTCGGTTCAGACGATTTTATGAACAACAAATAATTCCGTCCTAAATTTTGTGTAATCAATTACACCAGTGTCCATCCAAACATATATATTTGTGATTTTTTGGTATTCTAAGCCTGGTCGGCAACACAACGTCCTCTGCATGCAGATGAATAGATCTAAAGGCGGGCCGTTAGCGAGCTGCTAGCTTTAGCATTAGCCGTGTTGCTATTGCTAGTCGTTCATCAATTGTTTTATTTTCCTCAACAGATTACAGCGCATACAGCCAGTCTACTGCTCAACAAGGGTAAGTGTTCAACAAACATACTATATTTATTACGGTATATCGTGTTGTATTGACACTCACTATTCATCGTGAAGGTCGGTTATAGCCTTGCATGCTAAGAGATTGTCTTTATGGCTCTGTACATGTAGCAGATCATTAATGAGCCGTTAATTTCAAATTGTTCAAAAGGCTGGCTCATTATTCTTTTCTTAAAACGATTCGTGTTTTAGGTAAAATAATCACTCGACGCAGTTACTTAATTTGGATCATAATTCAAATTGGTCAAAATGTGCCCTTTTGTGAGAATGATTCTGAAATTGATTATACATTAAATTGGTTTGTGTTGTAAACGTTCCACAAAGTGGTGTCCTATCCCGATTTTTTGTCAGGGAGGTAAATACATTTTGGTGCCCATACTCTGAACAAACAAATGTAAAGACCACGGTTAACTAACATGTAAACAACTTACTGTAAAAGAAAAGTCCGCACAATGTTTTATTAATACAGAAGAAATGCTAAATACCGTATTTTTCGGATTATAAGTCGCTCCGGAGTATACGTCGCACCGGCCGAAAATGCATAATAAAGAAGGGAAAAAAACATACATAAGGCGCATTTTTGGGGGAAATTTATTTGATAAAATCCAACACCAAGAATAGACATTTGAAAGGCAATTTAAAATAAATAAAGAATAGTGAACAACGGGCTGAATAAGTGTACGTTATATGACGCATAAATAACCAACTGAGAACGTGCCTGGTATGTTAACGTAACATATTATGGTAAGAGTCATTCAAATAACTATAACATATAGAACATGCTATATACGCTCACCAAACAATCTGTCACTCCTGATCGATAAATCCGATGAAATCTTCTCCCTCGTTGTCGCTCCTGGTATGCGCCGCTCCCTTTCTTTCTGCTGCTCGATCGACATTTTCTGCTGCATATTTCACTACGTCCAGCTTGTAATCTGCAGTATATGATTTCCTTTTCAGTGCCATTTTTGTTCAGCCCTTCTCAGTTTTTGTAAGTTACCGCCAATGTTGGAATAATCAATTTTAATAGCTACGGACGTAGCAGCAGTTAGCATCCCATGACCTACAATGCACTTCTGCCATGACCCGCCCCCGCCAAATTCTTATTGGTTGACGTGTGTGTGACGATTGCTGACATTTGCTTCGTCTTTTACGCGAATGAGATAAATAATATTATTTGATATATTACGGTAATGTGTTAATAATTTCACACAAGTCGCTCCGGAGTATATGTCGCACCCCCGGCCAAACTATTTAAAAAAAACTGCGACTTATAATCCGAAAAGTTCGGTAGTAAAATGCTAAGAAAAATATTAACAGAACTGATGGCTACTGCAAGTTACGAAACCGCTTTATTATGAAGCTGGATGTGGCGCGGTCTTTCTGACGTCACTTCCTGTGTGGGACAAGGTCTGTCTGGCGTCACTTCCTCTCCGAACTCAGTTTGTAAACGATCAATGAGTCCATACAAAGCTAAGAGCCGGAGATTCAAGAAATACACGGCGCACTTACCTGTGTAAAAATTGGTCTGAGGGGGGGGACCTTAAAAGTTGGTTTAGTGTGGCTGAAACGGGGCTTGGGCTAAATCATTATTCAAGGGCTTAGTGTCGACAGCCTGAAACTGTGGCAGGAAAGTCCAAAGTTACTTATCAGTGTCTCCTCTTCTTATTAGGCTGTGCATACATAACTTTGTTCATGTGAATTGAGTTTGCTGATGAGAACACATTTCACCATGCCCTTTGTTAATTATACGTGCCTTGTCCTAAACTTTGCCTCTTGCAGGTATGCTGCTTATGCTGCCCAGCCCACACAAGCTTATGGACAATCTGCCCAGGTAAAACTTAATTTAATTGTATGTCTGCTCTTAATACCCATCAAGATACAGGCACAGCTTTATTAGTTTTACTTTTAATGTTGTACGACTTGACCACAAATAGTTTATGAATTATAAGTTTGTGGTTAGAAGTATTGCAGCTTATATAGTACAGTGGAGATAAACTGCTTTTATTTCAACAGCAGAGTTATGGCCAGCAGAGTTATGGATCATATGCTCAACCCGCGGCTGCTGCTGCTGACGGTACATATGCACAGACAACTCCCGCTGCTGGTTACACTCAACCACAGCAACCCCAACAATACAGTTCCACTTATGCCCAGCCAGCCCAAGGTATGTGAGTGGAACAATGTATTTTGGGTTACAATTTGAGTGTTGGTCACTCGATCCCCAAGTGTTTTGGTTTTGAAATATGTTCAAAATTAGTGACAATTTTTTTCCTTTCCTTTGTTCACTCCCCACAGCTGGCTATACTGCTGCCCAGTCGACCGCTCATAGTTACACCCAGTCATCCCAGGGCTATGGAGCACAGGCTTATGATGGTACTCCTGCTGCTGCCGCTGCTGCAGCCGCAGCTGCTGCTGCTGCTCCAGCTGCCTCCCAGTCTTATGGGTCCCAGCCTGGATATGCTGCTCAGTCTGCATATCCTGCTTATGGTCAACAGCCAGCTCCGACTGCACCACAAAGGTTTGTTCCCATTGATTAAAAATTGCAAATACCTGAACACCACAAATGCAATGTTTTTTTTCTCTCCCGCCAGTTACAGTGCGAACAGCCAGCCTTCTAGTTACAACCAAAGCAGCTACTCTCAGCAGGCAGGGTATGGCCAGCCTGGTTATCAGGCCCAGCCATCAAGCTACGGCCAGCCGTCAAGCTACGGTCAGCAGCAGGCCCAGCAACAGGCCCCTCCGGCTTACCCACCCCAGGCTGCAAGTTCCTATGGGCAGCCCCCCACCAGCCAGTATGGCCAGCAAGGTGGACCACCTAGCTATCAGTCCAACCATTACAGTAAGCTTTGCTCCCTAATTATGTTGTGCTTGTCTGTTATCAAATGGTAAAATCGATTTGGTGGTTAAGGTTTTTTTTTTTTTTTAAATTTTAGAATTGTAATGGTTTATTTTGTTTGTAGATAGTTATAGACCGGATGGCCAGGGCGGGGGTTCTGGTTACTCAGACTCTTCGAGGTACTCCAGTGGAGGAGAGGGCAGGGGCCCTGGCCGTGATGGTTTCGACAGAGGAGGAATGATGCATCGTGGGCGTGGTGGCATGGGTCGTGGCATGGGGTAAGTCTTTTTCTTTAATATGTGACACGACTTATGCATTTTTGATTCTACGGACGTGGCCACGTTGGGAAGGGCTGAGACACACTTCAGTATTAAGAAATGTAAATGATGAAACTGAACGATTAGTTTAGTCTAATACAATGCCTAGATAATGACAAAATACTTTGAAAACCTGTTTCTCTCAGCCCTGCCACTAAATTGTCCGATGGTAAGTGAACAGACTTTTTTATTAGATTTTATTGGGTCCTGTGCATAGTATAGGCTTGAGCAAGTTTATCTTGATAGCTTTAGGCAAATCTCAGAATGATCTGACTAGTTTTGGGTATTAAGTTTGTCATAAAATGAAACTTTTCACAAGTCAAATATTGTAATTGGTATATTGTGGTAGTTTTCGCACCAAAAGATTAATGGGTCAGTATTTCACTGGAAAGGCCTTCAACAAGAGCTGGGTGATATGGCCTAAACTTTTTTTCTTTTTTTTTTCAATGTCTAATCTCAGTATCCCTTTTTGTTTTTGCCTGCCATTTTTAAAGCATCTGTACTTAAAACTATATATTGGTTCAAAATGTTGAAATACGGTGTAAATGAAGCAAATTAAATAAGACACACATAAAAATATATTTTTTTTTAAATGTTACTCAAAAGTAAAAAAAAAAAAAAAAATCTTGAACTGTTTTACACTTCTAAGAGTTCGCAAGGATGTAAGGCCCAAAATAAACAAAATTGCCCCATTGGGGGTAATGAAGACATTCTGAAATTTTAACATTACTATTTTCTAATTATGCTGGAACATAATGCTGTTATATTGCTACTTGAAAATCTTCTTTTTTTAACAATGTAGATAGCTTCAAGTTAAAATATTAGTCAGGTAGCAGCTAAACTGTTAATATGCTATATCTACTGGCAGCATTAAGCAAGCTGTGCAGACTCTGCATTTTCACACTTTCTGTATAATCACTTAAAGTTGAAGTGACTGGGTTTTTCAAACATACCTTGTTGAATATAAATTGATGCACCATAATGGACAGATTAGGTGTCATTTAAGAACATTGCAACCTAAAACCATTCCGCATTTGCGTGAACCATTCTTTATCTGGTGTTTGGTTGGTTTTCCCAACATATCTGGTTATGAGGTAATTCAATTAATGCTCACAACAGTCAAACGAGGAAGAGTGAACTCTGCTCAAGGCAGACATTCATTACAAAGACGGGTTGGAGAGACTTTAAATTTTGTCAACTGACTTTATTTGATTTGATGGAATTCTAGTAACTCTTGTGTGGTGCATCTCAATCGAATTTTCTCAAACAAGCCATAAAGACTTGAAATCCAAATGCACCTCACATTTTTGGTACAGGTTGCACAGGGTTGTTTCTCATGCATCTTTTGGAGTTGTGGTGTTTCTTTAAAAAACAGGGATCCCAGATGCGCGCTGTTTAGCAGTATTCCGCTATTTTTCTGTAGCCAATGTGGTAATTTTTTTTGACGTCTGCATAAAACCGACAAAACAATGCATATTGACCAAGTCAGGTTGCTTTTGTGGTGTCGTGGTTGGATTTTGGCCAATGGCTTTCACTGTGGGGCGAGACTTCCGGGTCAAGGATGGGGAAGTGATGTGTTCTGGGGTGAGAGTTGGGGAGAGTGGAAAGGAAAAAGAGGTACATTGAGCTTGTTGTACGAGTATTGCCTTTCGTCAAATATTGAAGACAAACTGGGAATTTGTCTCATGACTTACTAAACCAAGTGACTCACTAATTCAACAAAATATTTGAGTTTTAAATTGCATTTGTACAGAATTTCTCTGGCGAAAATGCCTTCCAAAGTATATTAAAATGGTCAAATCTCTTCAATTTAAAAGGGCCTCTTTCATTCCCCATCTGATATTTTTGAATTCCTCAATTTTTTTGTTTTTTTAATTCACTGGGATCCCTGATAAACATACAAATGAACACGGTGGGCAAGGTTCCCATGTGTACTGGAAAATGACAAATATTCCAGTGATGGAAAATAAGAACCAAGGTCAAACAAATGTCCTGGAAGCCACTATCCTCTTAATCTTCCCCTGCCTTGTGAGCGAATGCACACGGGTTAAAAGTTCTGCGTATGCATGTTGTCACTTTTTTTTTTACATACTTTGGGCAACATTTAGGCACAGCATTTCTCTGCTTCTAGCCAGCGCAGAACCTCCTGGTAATGGTACCAGGTTTTGCAACCCCTGTGATTCCAATTGAGTGTTACTAGATTTAGCGACTTCACACTAAGGACTTACTGACAACATACAAAAGTGTATGACGTGATAACTGGTCTTTGTAGCGGGTGTAAATATTATGGAAAACAATTTCAGGTAAAGAGTGGAAACCCTGGGTCAAATTCTGAATGTGGGAGCATCTTGTGGGGCTTGGTGATGTGGCATTAATGATTTTGAAACTCATTCAAGTAGTTGCATCTCCTTCTCCCCTTTCATTAAGAATGGTCAACAAGCGAAAATGCTTTCTTGAGAGATAAAAATAGTTCTGCAGAAGTCGGTAAAACAGATGCCCACAATGAGGTTAAAATGCCATGGAATGGTAAAGTTAACTGATCCTTTTAAATTTAAATGAAAATTGGGTGTTTTGTGTTTTCCCAGTGTCAATTGTAAAGGCAGACTTTAGACATGATTTTAGATGTCCATTAACTGCAAAAATAATACAAATAGGATGTAGACCATAATATATAAAGATCCTTTTAAATTTAAATGAAAATTGGGTGTTTTGTGTTTTCCCAGTGTGAATTGTAAAGGCAGACTTTAGACATGATTTTAGATGTCCATTAACTGCAAAAATAATACAAATAGGATGTAGACCATAATATATAAAGTCAGATAAAACAACAATTTATAGCACTGCACAGGTGTAATGGGGGGAGGTGGGATCTTTACAATGTCATTTTTGAAATGTGTTAACTGTCTTTTGTGGCTTTGAAATTCAACTGTTTGATCACATTTGAACACTTTTAACATGCTTTGTCACATTTATACCGTACAGGTAACAGAGCCATTTAAAACCATCTTTTCTCTAGAAAGTATCTGTACTCAGTGCAGAGATGCCAACTTAAGCAGCAAGAGGGATCTTAAACAGATTTCTGGTCTGCCTTTTTGCCAACAACTGAGGATGGTGGTGTTTCTGAGCATGATGGGGTTTTTTTTACATAAGTGTTTTTAAATCAACTTTTTCATGTTTTTTTTTTTTTGTAAAGTTTTTTTTATTTTTATTTTATTGTTGATTGAATTAACTGATTAATGTGAAATTTCAGATGCATTGTCCTGTTTTCTTTGAGGATGTTTTGTATTTAACTAGATCCTAATGTTAAAAGTAAAGTTTGTCATCAATGCATCTGAAATTATTTACAAGTCTTTTTTGTCACATTCTTTTCAAGCATCTACACAACTGTTAACACTACTGAAGCTGTAATGAGCTAACAAACTACTGGTAGTTAATACAATATACCCTCAATAACTTTGTATAATCCTGGGGGGCATTTACTTGATGTTGGGCACGTTAGAATGTTTTTTGACTCCCTCAATCAAGCCACTTTGCTCGAGCCATGGAAGTGGCCGTAAAAGGGAAAAGGCCTTCATATCTCCATTTATTCCCCCATAGCAGCGCTGGAGACAGAGGTGGCTTCAGTAAGCCTGGTGGTAAGTTTACGAGAATTACACTGGTTAGTTCTTTCATGCCTTTTTAAAAAGCTCAAGTTTTCTTCCAGAATGCATTTTAATATTATGGTATGAAACCGCGATTGTTGAGCACACCTGAATTTAAGGACAATTTGTCCAGTGCCCGAAAACATTTCACTGAGGTTCTTGGTATAATTCAATCACCACTTATGGTTTGATGACCTGTTTTTCCAAAATAATAATGACAAATTGCGACTTGAGACTGGGTTGTCTTTTTTTGTTTTTAAAAAAAAAAAGGGTTATCTGGGTTTTTGCCGTTTATGAATTGGTCTAAGAGGCTTTACAAAAACACAAAATTATTGCATTTGGGGCTAGAGGTATTTTATCTACAATATTGCTTTTGGGATTGTGTGTCCTTTACAATGGTTAAATGGCCCACAGTGTGTAAGGAAGTCAGCTGTATTGTAGCCTTTTACAGGTGTTTCTACACTGTACTTGAGTAGCACACACTTACTTTTTTCCCTCTGTTTCTTTCTGCCACCTTCCCATTCACTGGAATGCAGCACACGGAGACGAGCGTGATGGTAAGCAGACCTTATTTTAACCCACTGCTACCCGGTCAATGTGATTTACTTTTCTGTTAATGCTTTGGTGACCATTTCTTAGGACGCACTGAAGAGCAAGATGAATCGGAGAACTGTGCTATCTACATCACTGGCTTGACTGAGAAGGCTAACATTGAGGAAATGGCTGAATTCTTCAAACACAGTGGCTCAATTAGAGTAGGAAAACTGACTTAACTTTGGAAGACTGTCTCAAAGAAGAGGTCAGAGGTTAACTGCTCAATATCTCCTCAGTTCAATCGCAGGCTTGGCCAGCCTGCCATAAACATCTACACGGACAAGGACTCAGGGAAGCCCAAGGGAGATGCCACCCTCTCGTATGAGGAACCAGCCAACGCCAAAGCTGCTGTGGAACACTTCGATGGTAGGCACGGCTGTCTTTTTTCTTTTTGACGTAAAAAGGAAGATGCTTACTGTAAGGCTTGTGAAAAATTTAGGGAAGGAGTTCCAGGGCCGCAGGCTCAAGGTGTCTATGGCACGTCGTAAACCTCAAATTGGTGGAATGAGAGGAGGCATGCCCATGCGAGATGGCATGATGGGCCGAGGAGGTAAGTCTAAGGCTCTACTCAGACATGCCTTCATTTTCATGTCATCTAGTTTGCATATAGTCAAGCCTGTCCATATCGACCACTCAAAGAAAACCGCAAAGGTGCCCACGAGGGCTGTGTAATAAAATAGATTGATCGATACCTAAAAAATCTTGCTTTATCGATTCCCCCGCATCCTGCTTAGAATTGTAAGATTATCTGTAAAGTGGTGAAAGGACAGCAGCTATAACTCTGGAGGCACTATTGCATACAAATATCCCGCTATGGATGGAACAATTACCTATATTAATCGACAGTAAAACTTCAAAAGGTTACTATTACCACTTAATGTAAAACTGATTGACTGCGCTTCGATAGACTCCCAGCCTGGTGGTACTCATTTAGTGGAGAAGCAAGCTCGTGTGCTAACTGATAGCTATCGTAAATACAAGAGACCAGAACAATATTTCATGTTTTGTTTTGCCTAAGAAAGTATAGTTTGTTGATTTTTAATTAAAAACTGGTGAATACATTTCAGTGTATGTATAAGTACTCTTGAGCACATTTAACCATTAGGCATGTGAATGGTCCGCGAAAAAACAGAAATCTGCGTTTTAAACATTAATTTTCGCCTCAAAATATCAGTTCTGTGTATTTTTAAATTAAATCTTCAGTCGAAGGTCCTTGCTGTTCCTTATGCCTAAACGCTGCACTGAGTTGCAGAACGGGGCGGCGTCAGGAGAACCGAAACAAGCTTGCTAAATAGCTAACCATCAGCTAGCTTACTTGTCGCTTGCGCTCTCCGAGGCACAACCTTGACAGCTGTTCACATTGCTGCTAATCTTATTTGGCTGATTACACAAACACTAGTTTTAGAGTGTATTTTTGACGTGACGGATGTAGAGAGAGGTCACAACACTAGGAAGTATGTTACCCGATGGGGCGTGGCTACAGGAGTTGCTCAATGGGAAGCAGATTTCTGAGTGGGTTAATGCAAATCGTGAGCGAGCACTAACGTCAATTGCTGTTCTCTATTAAATTACCAGACTTAACATTATGGAAGAAAGCACAAAATCATATCGTAGCAAGTTTCTTTAAGGACAAAGCAAATACCTGATTATCAATTAGTTGTCATTGCAGAAAATACTGATATTAGCAGCCACTGGCTGTGTTAAACAGATGGCCGTTATAGACAAGGTTAATAACTACTTTTCTGTGCAGGGCAACCTTAGCTCTGTCTGTATTTCTAATGGTATGAAACCCCCATTAGGTATGATGGGCCGTGGAGGAGACCGTGGTGGGTTCATGCCCCGAGGTGGTCCACGTGGTATGGGCAGAGGTGGGCCCACAGGAGGCAACATGCAGCAGAGAGCTGGGGACTGGGAATGTCCTAATCCGTATGTTTAAAAAAAAAAAAAAATCTGGTTCTAAAGAGCATTTAAGTAATTTGTGGTGGATATTTCTCCAGGGGCTGTGGCAACCAGAACTTTGCCTGGAGGATGGAGTGCAACCAGTGCAAAGCTCCCAAACCTGACGGAATGGGTGGTGGCGGTGGTGGTGGTCCTCCTTCCTTTCCTCCTGGCGGTGACCGAGGCAGAGGTGGAATGGGAATGCGTGGGGGCAGAGGCATGGACCGTGGTGGGCCCGGAGGCCCTGGTGGATTCCGTGGAGGCTGGGGAGGTGACCGTGGTGGATTCAGAGGCCGTGGTGGCATGGACAGGGGTGGCTTCCGTGGTTCTGGCCGTGGAGGACCACCCATGGGTGGCAGAGGAAGGGGGATGGGCCCACCAGGTGGCAAGATGGATATGAGGTAAGCCAGATGTGCACAGAGGTTGACAGTTTTTATTCATTTGCCACCAATTGCTGACATCTGTTTTTGGTGCTTGTTTTTAGGGATCATCGCGGGGAGCGCAGGGAGAGACCTTATTGAAGTTCTTGACCTTTTTGTGCCGTACCATATGGAATTTTAAGATGCAAATTTTTAATTTATGATTCCATATGTGATGGTTATTTTAACTGCTCTCCAATCCTGCGCAGTTTCACCTTCCATTTTTATTTTTACGTATTCTAGTTTGTTTATACTTAATGTGCATGTTTTTTTAATACAGCTCAGTTTTGTCATTGTATCGTTAGTGCAATATTTGTTATTGCCTGCCCTTTTCCTTCCAAAACTGTTAGAGGGAATAAACTTTTACTGATGTTATGTGACGTGTTTTTCCTTCATAAACATGACTCAGAACTACGTAAGTCATAAGGATGGACTAATTTTATTGAATATAAAAACTTAGAATTTATGACACTAAAAGAGCTTTCTTTAGTCTGTTGGCTGCAGTTGAGTCCACTTGATGGTTTTAACCTACTTTAAATTTTACCAGCAGGAGGTGCAATTTGTTAAAGTATCCAGACTGATCTGACATACCTTAGTCTGATCTAAAGATAAAAGTGGATCTCTATTAAATTTTTTAGATGTGCTTTTTGGAGGTATATCTTTCAATGAACTAATAGAACCGTCAACTTTTAAATTCCACTGTGTTCGCTTAAAGGCAATCACGATAAAGGGTTTATTAGTTACAGGTGTCATTCCTGGAATATTTTAAAGATGGAGTATTTGTGGAGAAGTTTCTACAGCTTCGGTAACAATCATGAGTGTTTATAGCATAGCAATGATGTTGCATGAAGAATTACTCAAATGATTATGGATTTGCAGACCAAAACTTTCTAAAGAAGCCATTAACAACTTGTCAAACCAAAGAAAACCCCAAAGTGGGTAATTTTTTAATTCAGTGTTTCACATTTACTGATTATATTTACTATAAATTGCTTGTCTTGCTTCCAGGCCTGTTTCGTACATGCAGTGAGCGACTAGCAAATTGCAGTCATGTTTTGATTGAATATACTTTCAGTGATGTCAACATCGCCCAAGTGCAGATGGAATAGGCTACAGCACCCCCTGCGACTCTGAAAAGGACAAGCGGTAGAAAATGGATGGATGACTAATAGTCCACATCGCCAAATCCCCTATCATTAGCCACAGCACTTAAAGCTAATGTGTTAACTAAACTGTTAAGTTGGGCTTAGGTTACAAGAAAAGGTGGGATGTAATGCTTACAACACCTTTGACAAGTTGGCGCCCTCTCGAAACCTGCAGCCCCTTTAACCTGTTTTCCAAAGGTAAATAAACTCGGTATCAACTTTAAAAATGATTATGGTTAAATGTATTTTGAGCATGTAAACATGTATGTGAATACATCGTATAATTACAAATGTTCATTTCTCTTTACATATTCAAAAAGGAGTAGGAAGAAGCAAAGCTTACTTAATCCTCTACTTTGTTGTTACAAAATGTACACCAATGAATACAACAGTTCTCTTAATAGTTGATTCCTTAAAATGTTCCAGTTCCATTCACACATTTAAAAAACACTAAGACCAATGTCTTAGAAAAAGATATCACTCTTGAATCAACACAGTAGTTAATACTATGATCAATGTTAATGTGGGATATAAATAATAATGGAAGCATAATTGTATGTATATAGTATATAATTAGTACAAAGGTTTAACTAACACGTGTACAAGGATATTTCACATGTCTTTACTGTGTATATAATTGAACAGTGTTTATGTTGTGTACAAGGTGTATTTATAATATGTTGTGCAAAGGAAATGTCATAATTTTTGGAAGCTCATCTTGTATTTGACATTGTTTATAGAGTTAGGCGCAATAAGTGTTCAACTTCAGCCTAAACCCTTTCGGTCTGCAACATTTTTAATTTATGAATGTACAACTGTTTGTTTACGTAAAACTTTTTATTTTGTTGACCACTGACCGAAGAAATATTAAATAATAGTTAAGACAGTCATGATTCACATATGAGATAAATATACAATTTTCAACAACGTTCAATATGTTTAATATTCTTCTTCCATGGACTTTGTAAACACTTGTAGTTTGAACAGCCTCATATCAGTACATTGACATCTTTATATAATCTGTTCCATAATTTCATTCCACATTGATATGCTAAATGCCATCAGTGTTGTGTGTGCATACAAATGATTGAGACCATCTCCCTTTTTTTTTTAGAATAATTCTTAAGGTAGCATGTTATTTGCTTTTACTTAATTTTAGCTGTTTGCAAATGCACCAAATCATTTAATTTCAGTGTTTTGGAGTCAAAGGGTTTGTATGTTGTCGATAACCTACATGATGTATTATTCTAACTGACATTTTTTTTAACACGGTTAGTGAATGAAGTGTACTTTTGTAGTTATTTCCCCATATTTCTACACAATATCTCAGATATGGTAACACTAGCAAGCAGGAGAGAATAGAGATTTTGCTTTGTTCATTATAGTAATTTTCCATGCCACTTTGTGTTGTAAATTTCTTATGTAATTTCTAGTTCATTTTACACCCCAAAATGTGATTTCTTTCACCCTTTCAATGTCTACTCAGTCTATTTGTGTTTGACTTTCTTTTCTACTCTGACCAAATAACTTAATTTTCCTAAAGATGACAATTAATTGATGTAAAGCCCCTTCGCCTTCAAGCAGCTGTCATTTTGACGTTTGGTTGCGTGGTTTGTTTTGGACACACACAAGTTACACTATTTTGCCAAAAGTATTTGGCCACCCATCCAAATGATCCGAATCAGGTGTCCTAATCACTTGGCCTGGCCACAGGTGTATAAAATCAAGCACTTAGGCATGGAGACTGTTTCTACAAATAGTTGTGAAAGAATGGGCCGCTCTCAGGAGCTCAGTGATTTCCAGCGTGGAACTGTCATAGAATGCCACCTGTGCAACAAATCCAGTCGTGAAATTTCCTCGCTCCTAAATATTCCGAAGTCAACTGTCGGCTTTATTATAAGAAAATGGAAGAGTTTGGGAACAACAGCAACTCAGCCACCAAGTGGTAGGCCACGTAAACTGACAGAGAGGAGTCAGCGGATGCTGAAGCGCATCGTGCAAAGAGCTCCAAACTTCATGTGACCTTACAATTAGCCCACGTACAGTATGCAGAGAGCTTCATGCAATGGGTTTTCATGGCCGAGCAGCTGTATCTAAGCCAAACATCACCAAGTCCATCTGGCAATCTAAAGGACGAGTCTGTGTTTGGAGGTTGTGAGGAGAATGGTACATTTCGGACTGCATTGTACCGAGTGTGAAATTTGGTGCAGGAGGAATTATGGTGTGGGGTTGTTTTTCAGGAATTGGGCTTGGCCCCTTAGTTCCATTGAAAGGAACTTTGAATGCTCCAGGATACCAAAATATTTTGGACAATTCCATGCTCCCAACCTTGTGGGAACAGTTCCTCCTCCAACATGACTGTGCACCAGTGCACAAAGCAAGGTCCATAAAGACATGGACGACAGAGTCTGATGTGGATGAACTTGACTGGCCTGCACAGAGTCCTGACCTGAACCCGATAGAACACCTTTGGGATGAATTAGAACGGAGACTGAGAGCCAGGCCTTCTCGACCAACATCAGTGTGTGACCTCACCAATGCGCTCTTGGAAGAATGGTGGAAAATTCCTATAAACACACTCCGCAACCTTGTGGACAGCCTTCCCAGAAGAGTTGAAGCTGTAATAGCTGCAAAAGGTGGACCCACATCATATTGAACCCACATGGGTTAGGAATGGGATGGCACTTCAAGTCCATATGTGAGTCAAGTGAGTACCCTTTTGGCAATATAGTGTACATTCAAGAAAAGAACGTCACATGGTGGCGTTATGAAAAGTAGTAGGAAGAAGCGGGTCTTATTTAATCATACCCTTGCTCCATTAACATATATTTGTATGTCAAGTGTATAAAAGGCTATGAAAAAAACAACATAGTACCAACTTTGTAATTAATGCGACTTTAATTGTACTCATAATATTCACATTCTTAATCATAAGCCTACATTTTTCTATAATATTAGGTTCATACATCTTAAGTCTTTTAATTGTGGTGCACCCTTCTAATGTGTCATAACGACTGTTCCACATATTGGTTCCTCTTAGACTATGTTGACTCTCTATGCTTGAACATTGAATACAGCATGTTTAGGTTTAGTATTAGTTTAGTTTTAGTTTAGTTTATGCACTCCCAACAGGTGTAAAAGTAAGTGCATCTCTATCCTCCTTCAAAACCGCACTAAAACAACACCTCCAGGCAACTCAACCCTTGACTAACACCCTCCCCCCACCACATCCCACCTCCCCGGATTGTAAATAATCAAATGTATTTCTAATGTATATACTTGTTCTTATGCTTTCTGAACTCACTATGTTCTCTGCTCGCTGTACATATCCTACCAAGTCAGACCTACACTGTTTCAATGTCCATTTCTCAGATGATGCAGTTGTTGATGACTGAAGTATGCTGTTATCAACCAAACCCTCCTCATCCCACCCCCGGATTGTAAATAATGTAAATAATTCAATGTATATACTCTGATGATTAACTTGTGTGATGACTGTATTATGATGATAGTATATATTTGTACCATGAATTGATTAACGTGGACCCCGACTTACTTGCCAACCCTCCCGGATTTTCCGGGAGACTCCCGAAATTCAGCGCCTCTCCCGAAAACCTCCCGGGACAAATTTTCTCCCGAAAATCTCCCGAAATTCAGGCGGACTCAGGTCCATGCGGACCTGAGTCCGCTTTCCCACAATATAAACAGCGTACCTGCCCAATCACGTTATAACTGTAGAATGATGGAGGGCGAGGTCTTGGTTTCTTATGTGGGTTTATTGTTAGGCAGTTTCATTAACGTTCTCCCAGCGCGGTAACAACACACAACAACAGCAGTCACGTTTTCGTCTACCGTAAAGCAGTTCGTCTGCCGTAAACAGCAATGTTGTGACACTCTTAAACAGGACAATACTGCCATCTAGTGCATTTGATGAAAGCACTTTTGTGCGTGCCACACAGCAATGCATCATCAGAGAGGGTGTTCAGCATGGTTAGAAAAATAGTGACAGAGAATAGAACAAGGATGGACAATTCAACCCTTAACTCAACAATGAGTAGATGAGTGTTATGTGTGTGTATATGTGTAAATAAATGAACACTGAAATTCAAGTATTTATTATATATATATATATATATATATGAAATATTTGACTTGGTGAATTCTAGCTGCAAATATACTCCTCCCCTCTTAACCACGCCCCCCGATTTAAAGTTTTTAGTTGATTTATAATATTCTGCTTGGTTGACAATTCTAATTGAAGTACAATATAAAGGATCGGATATGGACAACCACGGAAGAACAATATATGTAAAGTAAGTTTTTTGCTTCAGAAAAATGTTTCATTTTGCACAATAAAGCAATAGTTACACCAGAGGATTCATGTGTAGATGTTGAATGGGCTTGTCATCTGTGTTGGGGTTTGAAGACTGATGCTTTTAAGGTAAATGCAAAATTATTATACAACTTTTTTAAAGTTATTATAATAGTGTGTTAATAAAAACGCAGTCAGGAAACTTACAAGGTGGGGGTCAAGTAACGAAATCCACGAAAGGTTTATACCAAAAAAAGATTGCTAAAATGTTAGCAAAAAAAATTAGCATGCTAACAAAGAAGCTGTCAGCATGCTTGCAACATGGCACAAAGTACCGGTAACACAATCCATGATTTATAAGGTTATAGCAACAAAATTTGAAAAAAAAACCCCAAAAAACCATTAGCATGCTAACATGAGAACAGTTAATATAATTGCAAGATTAAATTTATGATTTATACCAACAAAATTAGCTAAATTGTTAGCATTAAATGTAGAATGCTAACAAGTGAACAGTTGACATCTTTGCAGGTATTATGTGAGGGCTTGTTTTGTAAAGCATGCCCAAAACCAGTACAGTACAATTATATTAGTTATATTGTGATGAGATGAGATTTGAATATACTATTGATAATACCTACTCCATTTCTCTATCATTATATTCTCTTTTCAATTATTTTATTATCATTCTCAAAAAAATGATATATGTACCGGTAGTTTTACTTAACCTTTGTGTAATGTTCATATTGTTGTTACTCAGCCAGCGTTTGTGGGTCTGAAGGACCAGTCGCATTTTGTGGCTTTTAATACCTCACAATCAAACACTTTTATGTTAAAATACTGAACAGATGTTTACCTTATCCCAATAAACATCTGTTCAGTATTTTAACATAAAAGTGTTTGGTTGTGAGGCATTAAAAGCCACAAAATGCAACGGGTCCATCAGACCCACAAACGTTGGCTGAGTAACAACAATATGAACGTTGCACGGAAAATTTTTCTGGGATTCGTCTTTTGTGTTTCTGCACCTGCGGTTCCCACACAAGGTTGCAACATTGTTTGTCAACCCTGTCTGCTCTCATTTCCTCGCACATTTGACCCTCTGATGTTCTGTGTACCTACACTCTGTCCTCCTCCTGTCTAGGCCTGCTGTGTGTGTGTGTGTGTGTGTGTGTGTGTGTGTGTGTGTGTGTGTGTGTGTGTGTGTGTGTGTGTGTGTGTGTGTGTGTGTGTGTGTGTGTGTGTGTGTGTGTATGGGGGGTACACAGAACATCAATTTCCACACCTCTATTAGCCCCGGGTCCAGTGGACCCAGACATCTTATATGTAATAGAAATGTGAAGGGGGGTGTATGGTGTGTGGTCATTATTATTATTATTCTGATATATGTTCTTCACAGAAAATGAGCCAAAGTCAGCGAGTCTCAGTTTGAAAAATGCATTAATTGTATCATTTTACTTTTAATAAAAAATGAAAACGGGTCCCACGGACACGAACACCACACAAGGGTTAAGTTGCATATTAGTTTGTTGGCATTAAAACATTTATTTAGTATTTCAAGCTCTTTTTGTGCTGGTTTCAGGTGCTGATATCATTAGCACTAAAAACCGGGATCTAGAGACTAGGATTTGTAGCTCTTTGTAGGGAGCAGTTTGTATCAAAGATCCCTGATATTCTGTTACGTAATTCAAATAAAAAAGGAAAGTAGCACTTGTAACATTTGAAATATAAGACTTACCTCACAATAATTTCAAATTTACATATCCTACCAATATTTAGTAAATTATTCGAAAATATTTAGTACCATACCCCTATTCTTTGACAATAGAATTACTCATTTTGTATTTTCTGTTACCTATAAAACTTTGTGGCACAGTAAAAACTATGCATGCTACAGATCAAGTCTATGCAAAAACTTAAATTTCACACCAACATTTTAATACAATACAGAAATAAATATTCAAATAGGAATATATTTTTTAATACATTTAAATACAATTGTGCGCTTTATAAAAAGTGTGAGACTGTTCTATCCTACTTAAAGACTAATATCGCCTCCTTTCTGGTACAGCAATTAAAGTACCACACACAGGTACTATAGGCAGCATGGGCAACTTTAATAGGAATATATTTTTTAATACATTTAAATACAATTGTGCGCATTATAAAAAGTGTGAGACTGTTCTATCCTACTTAAAGACTAATATCGCCTCCTTTCTGGTACAGCAATTAAAGTACCGCACACAGGTACTATAGGCAGCGTGGGCAACTTTAATAGGAATATATTTTTAAACACATTTAAATACAATTGTGCGCATTATAAAAAGTGTGAAACTGTACTATCCTACTTAAAGACTAATATCGCCTCCTTTCTGGTACAGCAATTAAAGTACCGCACACAGGTACTATGGGCAGCGTGGGCAACTTTAACACCAAAATGGCTCGCAAACAAACCCCTCTCAGATGGGAATCGGTTCTCATCGTCAACTTAAAATAGCCGTTTCAAAGCCTCGACTCTTTTGCAAACGTCACACCACTTTTAGAGAGCGGTATTGTCTGCAACAGTATACGCACAAAAACTTTTTTTTAGCACATCCCTAACATCATTGATATTCTGTACATAACAAACAATGTTGGTCCCGACATGGAACCTTGTGGGACTCCTGATGGAATAATTTAATCATTTGAATTAACATGATGTCTATTGCTAAAATAAGTATTTAACCAGTTATCTTACACTTTTTTTTTTTTTTTTTTTGCAGAAGCCGGCGTGGTTTTTAATGTTGCTCGTGCGGACAAATAGACTTCTCCGCACACTTGACTGGCAGAAGCTGATTCATCTAAACCCAGTAAATGATCTCATCGTCTCTCTCTCTCTCTCTCTCTCTCTCTCTCTCTTTTCTGCTCCCCCTCCCTTCTCTTTATTTCTCTTGCTGCTTCTTGAACAGACACATCCCTCTTGTTTTAAATCAAAACAAGCCCTCCTCCTTGGCAGAGGGTGCTGCTCTTGTTCAAACTGCCTCACATTAGGGGAACTTGCAAGTTCATAGAGGAAATAGGCAACTGAAAAAGGCTCTTTTGAAAGACATTATTAAACATATATATATATATATATATATATATATATATATATATATATATATATATATATATATATATATATATCCATCCATCCATTTTCTACCGCTTATTCCCTATATATATATATATATATATATATATATATATATATATATATATATATATATATATATATATATATATATATATATATATATATATAGAGTCATGGTCAAAAGTTTACATACACTTGTAAAGAACATAATGTCATGGCTGTCTTGAGTTTCCAATCATTTCTACAACTCGTATTTTTTTGTGATAGAGTGATTGGAGCACATACTTGTTGGTCACAAAAACATTCATGAAATTTCGTTCTTTTATCAATTTATTATGAGTCTACTGAAAATGTGACCAAATCTGCTGGGTCAAAAGTATACATACAGCAATGTTAATATTTGGTTACATGTCCCTTGGCAAGTTTCACTGCAATAAGGCGCTTTTGGTAGCCATCCACAAGCTTCTGGCAAGCTTCTGGTTGAATTTTTGACCACTCCTCTTGACAAAATTGGTGAAATTCAGCTAAATGTGTTGGTTTTCTGACATGGACTTGTTTCTTCAGCATTGTCCACACGTTTAAGTCAGGACTTTATGAAGACCATTCTAAGATCTTAATTCTAGCCTGATTTAGCCATTCCTTTACCACTTTTGACGTGTGTTTGGGGTCATTGTCCTGTTGGAACACCCAACCAAGACCCAACCTCCGGGCTGATGATTTTAGGTTGTCCTGAAGAATTTGGAGGTAATCCTCCTTTTTTATTGTCCCATTTACTCTCTGTAAAGCACCAGTTCCATTGGCAGCAAAACAGGCCAAGAGCATAATACTACCACCACCATGCTTGACGGTAGGTGTGGTGTTCCTGCGATTAAAGGCCTCACCTTGTCTCCTCCAAACATATTGCTGGGTATTGTGGCCAAACAGCAACATTTTTGTTTCATCTGACCACAGAACTTTCCTCCAGAAGGTCTTATCTTTGTCCATGTGATGTCAGATGCTTTGCACACTCTTGTTATTCTCTCGATGAGCTAACTCCTTCAAGACCATTTCAGGTGACTACCTCTTGAAGCTCATCGAGAGAATGCCAAGAGTGTGCAAAGCAGTAATCAGAGCAAAGGGTGGCTATTTTGAAGAAACTAGAATATAAAAGATGTTTTCAGTTATTTCACCTGATTTTTTGTTAAGTACATAACTCCACATGTGTTCATTCATAGTTGTGATGTCTTCAGTGACAATCTACAATGTAAATAGTCATGAAAATAAAGAAAACGCATTGAATGAGAAGGTGTGTCCAAACCTTTGGCCTGTACTGTGTGTATATATATATATATATATATATATATATATATATATATATATAGAGCTTAGTAATAAAGTGAGCTTGAACAATCCGGTCTTTTTGGCGCTCAAGGCAACCAACCGTTTTTTGTTTACAAAATGACTCTTTTAAAGCCCGAGGCAAGTCATGTTTTTACTTTTTTGCCGCATTCCAGAAGAACCTGAAAAGCAAGTTTCTTGCGCTGATACTTTTATATCTTGGCTGACACATTGGATCCTGCTGTGCTAAATGATCATCATCAGCACGTTGGCTGAATAACAGCTGCATGGCGTGTTTGATTGGATGCTGCATACCATCTTTGTCATCTTGAAACACTGAGACTCAAGTCTTACTGGTTTCAGGACGAGTACAGTCCTGACTGAAGGTCAGTCCCATGAGCTTTAGAGGCGAGCGTCCCAAACTGTCCGCACAAAGACTTTATTGTCGGCAGTATAAAACCAGCGTTTGTATTTAAAAGTATCTCGTCGTTTATCAGGATGACAACCGATTAAAATGAAGCCTGCATTGACAGAAACATCAAAAGACATGAATTCATCTGTTGTTTACTTGTTGTGTTGAAAGTCTTTAAAAAATCACTTCCTGGGTCGAGTTATTACCGTTATTAAAGTCTTTATCAACTGTACAGGCAATGTTATTTTAAGTAACATGTTAACAGTCTTAGTGGTCACAATTAATGTGGTAAAACAGTGGATCAAAGATAGTATTTGCAATACATTTCACTTCTTTTTTACACTTGTAAGACAGTTAAAGTAGGGTTTTAAAAAACTGTAAAATTAGAGGTTAGCATTTTTTTTTACACTCGTAAGACAGTAAAAACATTAGTGTTTAACAACACCTTTGAATTAGTTGTAACTTGTTTTTACATTTGTAGGACAGTTTAAAACAGGGTTTTTAAAAGTTTTAATAATTAGTGGTTAACATATTTTTAAACTGGGCAGCACGGTGGTAGAGGGGTTAGTGCGTCTGCCTCACAATACGAAGGTCCTGAGTAGTCGTGAGTTCAATCCCGGCCTCGGGAACTTTCTGTGTGGAGTTTGCATGTTCTCCCCGTGACTGCGTGGGTTCCCTCCGGGTACTCCGGCTTCCTCCCACCTCCAAAGACATGCACCTGGGAATAAGTTGATTGGCAACACTAAATTGGCCCTAGTGTGTGAATGTTGTCTGTCTATGTTGGCCCTGTGATGAGGTGGCGACTTGTCCAGGGTGTACCCCGCCTTCCGCCCGATTGTAGCTGAGATAGGCTCCAGCGACCCCCGTGACCCCGAAGGGAATAAGCGGTAGAAAATGGATGGATGGATATTTTTAAACTAGTCAGACAGTTAAAAGAGTGTTTAAAAACACATTTAAATTAGTGGTTTATTGTAACACTTGTGAGGATTTCAAAACACTTTTAAATTTGTGGTCAACTTTGTTTACACTAATGGAACAGTTAAAACATTAGTGTTTAAAACACTTTTAAATTAGTTGTAACTTATTTTTACACTTATGAGAGGTTTTAAAACAACTTTTGAATTGGGGGTTAACTTCTTTTCTGGTGAGACAAGACAGTGTTTAAAACACATTTAAATTAGTGGTTAGCTTATTCTACTTGTGAGAACAGGAATTTAAAACACTTTAATTTTATGGTTTCCTTATTTTTATACTAAAGGAACAGTTAAAACATTAGTGTTTAAAACACTTTTAAATGAGTGGTAACTTGTTTTTACACGTGTGAGACTGTTAAACAAGTTGTTTTTTTAAGCTTAAAATATATTATTCAACCCATTTTTACCCCTGTGAGAAAGTGACACATTTTAAGTTAGGTAAAGTATTAAGTTACAAGAGGGTTTTAAAAACTTTAAATTAGTGGTTAAAAGCACTTTTGAATTTGTGGTTAACTTGTTTTTACATTACTGAGACAGTTAACATATTAGTGTTTAATAAACACTTTTAAATTAGTGGTTAGCTTGTTTTTACACTTGTTAGACTGTTAAACCATTTGTGTTTAAAACACTTTTAAATTAGTGGTTAACTTGTTTTTACATTTGTGAGAGTGTTAAAAAAAGATTTTGAAAAAACTTTAAAAATGAGTGGTTAATGTCTTTTTACACTGGTGAGACAAAACAGTGTTTAAAACACATTTAAATTAGAGGTTAACTTTTTTTTAACACTTGTGTTAAAATAAGGTTTTAAAAAAACTGTAAAATTAGTCCATCCATCCATTTTCTACCACTTGTCTCTTTCGGAGTTGCAGGGGGTGCTGGAGCCTATCCCAGCTGCACATGGGCGAAACATATTTTTACACTAGTCAGACAGTTAAAACAGTATTTAAAACAAATTTAAATTAGTGGTTTATTGTAACTCTTTAAGAACACATTTAAATGTGTGGTTAACTTGTTTTAACACTTGTGAGACAGTTAAAACATTAGTGTTTAATAACACTTTTACATTAGTGTTTAACTTATTTTCACACTTGTGAGACAGTTACAACGTTGTTGTTTAGAAACACTTTTAAATTAGTGGCCAACTTGTTTTTACACTGTAAAACAAGGGTTTAAACAACTTTAATAATTAGTTCTTAACTTCGTATTACACTGGTGAGACAAAACAGTTTTAAAAATGTAAATTAGTGGTTAACATATTCTAACACTTGTGACTCAGTTAGGACAGGGTTTAAAATAGTTTTTTAAATGAGAGGTTAACTTTTTTTTTAGATCAGTGAGACTGTTAAAACAGTTTTAACGGTCTCAAAAATCAGTCAACCAGACATTTACATGACTGATTGACTTATTTTTGAGACCGTTAAAACTAATTTGAAAAAAAAATTAATTACTGGTTAACTTTTTTGTACTAGTTAAAATATTAGTGTTTAAAACACCTTTAAATTAGTGGTTAATTTGTTCTTACACTAGTGAGACAGTTAAAACATTATTATTCATAACACTTTTAAATTAAAGGTTAACTTGTTTTTACACTAGTGAGAAAGTTAAAACATTAGTGTTAAAAACCCCTTTAAGTTAGTGGTTAACTTGTTTTTACACTTGTGAAATGTTAAAACAAGGCTTTAAAAATACATTCAAGCGAGTGGTTAACTTCTTTTTACACTGGTGAGACAAAACAGTGTTTAAAAACATTTTTTAACTAGTGGTTAACTTAATGTAAGACTTGTGAGACTGTTAAAACCAGGTTTTAAAAATATTTAAAATGATTACCCTTGTGAGAAGAGGGTTTTGAAAATCTTTGAAATGAATGATTAACTTATTTTAGCACTAATGGGGATAAAACAGTGTTTAAAATACATTTAAATTAATGGCTTACTTCTTTTTTCACTTGTGAGAATGTTAAAACAATGTTTAAAAACACACATTTAAATTAGTGGTTAACTTTATCTGTGTTGTCCCTGCGATTAGATGGCGACTTGTCCAGGGTGTACCCCGCCTTCCGCCCGAATGCAGCTGAGATATGCTCTGGCACCCCTTCCGCAACCCCGAAAGGGACAAGCGGTAGAAAATGGATGTATGGACTTCTTTTTACACTATTGAGAATGCTGAAACATAAACTTTTAAAACCCGACATTTAATTTACCTGTCAACTTATTTCTAAATATGTGAGATGGTTAAAACAGGGTTTTAAAAAGCTTGAAAATTTGTGGTTAACTTATGTTTTGTTTAAAAAAAATAATAAAAAAGTAGTACTAATTAAACTTGATTTCAATTTGATGCATGTTTTGTACTAAAACAAAATTATGATAAATAAATAGTTCAATAACTTTTTTTGTGTGCAAAATAACAAATTGAACATAATTAAGACATAAAGTTCCTTGTCAATGTCCAGCTGGGATTTGATCCCGGAACATCTATGTAGCAGCAATAAAGGCCAAACATACTCAGGCAGAACATGCGTAGAATGTAATTCACTGAGGTACAGTAGGTAAGGGTGTATTTTTGCCTCATTCCTGTGAGAATCCTGCGTGTGACTGAAGCATTAAGGAGTGGTACTGCAGGACTAACTGCAGTGTGCTCAAACAACCATCCTGTAGCACCTATGAGCAGATAATACTGTATCATCTCTTTTTCTTTTGGACTTATCAGGTCGGTAGTGCATTCTTCCCGCATTATTCACTCACGCTTAAAGTGAGGAATGAGGCAAAAACTAACCCAGACCCACTGTATGCGCATATTTAAAGGGGAACATTATCACAATTTCAGAATTGTTAAAACCATTAAAAATCAGTTCCCAGTGGCTTATTATATTTTTTGAAGTTTTTTTCAAAATTTTACCCATTCATCACGCAATATCCCTAAAAAAAGCTTCAAAGTGCCTGATTTTAACCACCCGTCCATTTTCCTGTGACGTCAAATAGTGAAGCCAACACAAACAAACATGGCGGAAAGAACAACAAGCTATAGCGACATTAGCTCAGATTCAGACTCGGATTTCAGCGGCTTAAGCGATTCAACAGATTACGAATGTATTGAAACGGATGGTTGTAGTGTGGAGGCAGGTAGCGAAAACGAAATTGAAGAAGAAACTGAAGCTATTGAGCCATATCGGTTTGAACCGTATGCAAGCGAAACCGACACTATAGCCAGCGACACGGGAGAAAGCGAGGACAAATTCAGCGATCGCCTTCTAACCAACGATTGGTATGTGTTTGTTTGGCATTAAAGGAAACTAACAACTATGAACTAGGTTTACAGCATATGAAATACATTTGGCAACAACATGCACTTTGAGAGTGCAGACAGCCCAGTTTTCATCAATTAATATATTCTGTAGACATACCCTCATCCGCTCTCTTTTCCTGAGGGTCTGGCTGCAGATTTCTTTGACTTTATCGTTGGAAATGCATCTGCTTTGAGTGTCGCAGGATATCCACACATTCTTGCCATCTCTGTCGTAGCATAGCTTTCGTCGGTAAAATGTGCGGAACAAACGTCCAATTTCTTGCCACTTTCGCATCTTTGGGCCACTGGTGCAACTTGAATCTGTCCCTGTTCGTGTTGTTACACCCTCCGACAACACACCGACGAGGCATGATGTCTCCAAGGTACAGGAAACAGTCAAAAAAACGGAAAATAACAGAGCTGATTTGACTCTGTGTTTGTAATGTGTTTGAGAAAATGGCGCATTGCTTCCCGATGTGACGTCACGTTGCACCGAGAGCGAATAATAGAAAGGCGTTTAATTCGCCAAAATTCACCCATTTAGAGTTCGGAAATTGGTTAAAAAAATATATGGTCTTTTTTTCTGCAACATCAAGGTATATATTGAGGCTTACATAGGTCTGGTGATAATGTTCCCCTTTAAGGTTGACTGTAAGCTGGCGCCGAGCTTCCTCGTTGATGAGGTGGAAAGCTGTAGTGGTGTTTTTTGCAAACGCTCAGCTTCAGTCTCCTGGTCTTGAGATAGGCTTCTACCAGTGCCCTGTCTGCCGAAAGCACGTCTTCTACTTTCGACCAGCATCTGTCAGAGTGAAGAAGAGCGAGGTCGTCAGCATATCTGTACTGCAGAGATGTTGTGCATGGCAGGTCACTAATGTAATTATTAAATAACATAGGGGTCAGTACTGATCCTTGGGGAACTCAATTTCTTAGGCGTCTTGGGCGACTTGACTGTGCATCGCTTGTCTTAAGTATGAAACTGCGATTCGCAAGGAGATTGGCGATGAATCGCACTAGGTTGCGATCAGGGATGATCCGGAGGAGTTTCAGAATCAGGCTCTTGTGCCACACTGTGTCATAGGCTGTGGTAAGGACCACTAAGATGATGCCCGCTTTTCATCCTTTTTCAGAACTGACTTCAATATCATTTGAAAGCTTCACAATGTGTTGTTCAGTGCTGCGTCCGCGACAGAAGCTTGCTTAATGGGTGTCAGGAAGTTGGAGGTCCACAACTAGTTCCAACCGAGCAAGATGGAGTTTTTCGAGGAGCTTGACGGGTACACAGAGGAGTGAAAAAGAGCGGTAATTCTTTGGGCCGGCTGTGGGTTTGTTTGGTTTTGGCAGAGCAATGATTGCAGCCTTCCGCCAGATCTTGGGTATCGACTGACGAAGGAGACAGGAGGAGTAGAACACCTGGAGCTAGTCCAGACATTTCTGTCCACGGTGTGTTAGAAACTCAGGTGGGATGTTGTCAGGACTTTCCACTCTTTAGTTGGGTGATGAAGTTAGTGAGGTCTTCAGCTGAGAATGGTACTGATATATGGCCATCAACTCCTGGTGTTTGCCATAAGCTGGTTGTTTCTTGCTGAATGGATCTGGTGTGATCCTTGAAGCAGCCATTTGCAAGGAGCTGTGCATCTATAGAGTTGGCTGTCACTGGGCTTTGAGAATGTCTGGAGATTCTACCTGTAAGGCGGTTAAAGGTCTTCCAAGCCTTCCTGCTGGACCGAGTGAAGTCAATTTCTCTCACCATCTCCTCCCATCTTTCTCTACATTTATTGCCTCAGTAGTCTGTCAGTAGTGTTGCTTTGATGGCTGCCTCTTCACCAGGTTCATACGTCCAATAGTGGCTAAGAACAGCATAGGAGATGTACGCATGCAGAATGTCAGGGCGCTTCATATGAAATTTTACGCAGACGGAGTCCTAGCCTCTTCCTGCTTTGTCACTGATAAGAATATAATACCAAAGTTCCTAGATATTTAGAAAGTCCCATTTGGCGTGATAGCCCTATAAACTGGGATCGAATTCCCGGTGGGACGTATATCAGGAAGATATGCAAGTTTATGTTTTAATTAATTAGGCAATAAGGTGGCTATGGATAATTTCTGGAGAGGTACCAGTTTGAATTATGTGCGAGCTGACCCAAGTTGTGACCCGGGGTGGAGCACTCTTCCATGCACAGCTGTGGACGCCTCTGTGCAGGTGACCTGACTCAGCCTGTCATGTGTCAAAATAATTTTAATTGAGGGCCACACCGCAGTAATTGCTGCTTTCAGAGGCCCGCTTGTTACTAAATGTATAATCTCCTCATGATATTATTACACAATTCCCTATGCATTTGATTATTAGTCTTTTTTTTTTTTTTTTTTTACAAATTGATGGATAACTTTTAAAATCGTAAATCAGGGGAATAAGCATTTTATTAGAAAAAGAAAATGTTGGGATTATATGTTAATATAGGGGTGTCCAAACTTTTTCACCAAGAGCCGCATACTAAAAAGTCAAAGTAGGCAGAGGCCATTTTGATATAGTTTTATTTTGTAAAAAGCAATGCTAAAAAAGAGACATTTCATATACATTTAAAGAAAAAACTTGTTAGCTTTGTGTCATTGGTGACAAAGTCCACTATTGTTAATTATTACAGGGTTAAAAAAGCAGGAATGTTGATATTAATAACTAATAATACACTTTGTCATAACACAAAGCTGACCCTAACCTTTGTCTTTGAATATATATAATGCCTGTTTTTTATCTTTATTTTAACAAAATAAAACCATTTCAAAATGGCCACCACAGACCGGAGGTTGGGTCTTGGGCGCAGTTGGACAGGACAATGACCCCAAACTCACGTCAAAAGTGGTAAAGGAATGGCTAAATCAGGCTACAATTAAGATCTTAGAATGGCCTTCCCAAAGTCCCGACTTAAATGTGTGGACAATGCTGAAGAAACAAGTCCATGTCAGAAAACCAACAAATTTAGCTGAACTGCACCAATTTTGTCAAGAGGAGTGGTCAAAAGCTCAACCAGAAGCTTGCCAGAAGCTTGTGGATGGCTACCAAAAGCTCCTTATTGCAGTGAAACTCACCAAGGGACATGTAACCAAATATTAACATTGCTGTATGTCAGTGACGTGCAGTCACTAGAGGCAGGTGAGGCGGGGCCTCACCTGCCATCATGGAAAGAAAAAAAATGTAAAAAGAAAAAAAAATTATTAAATTGTTATATGTATCCAGTGATTATACTATAAAGTTATTTTCCATTTAACTTCACCAGTTTTAGATTATTTTTATTCAGAATCACTGAATTTTCACATTTGCCGTTCAAATACTGAGAAGAGACGGTGCGGTGAACAGCGGCACGTCACTGAGTTGTGCCTCAACATGGATTGCGGACTCGGCTAACTGCTGGCCTGCTGTGCAGTGAGACCGTATTGCTATATGAACTATATTATACATTTCCATAGTTTAGTTAGCTGAGGTATATAATGTACAGTGTATTTTGTCAACAACTGTATGTGTGTAACGTATTTCTTGTGCTGAGCAATCATAAAACGGCTGCAAAAGACGCACTGGCTGAGGCTGGCAGTAGTCCCGCCTCCTGCACCCCCGCCGTAGAATGCAACCCCTGACGGGAGTGTTATATCAACTAAAGCCCACACTTAAACTTACCAAAGTTCCTAGATATTTAGAAAGTCCCATTTGGCGTGATAGCCCTATAAACTGGGATCGAATTCCCGGTGGGACGTATATCAGGAAGATATGCAAGTTTATGTTTTAATTAATTAGGCAATAAGGTGGCTATGGATAATTTCTGGAGAGGTACCAGTTTGAATTATGTGCGAGCTGACCCAAGTTGTGACCCGGGGTGGAGCACTCTTCCATGCACAGCTGTGGACGCCTCTGTGCAGGTGACCTGACTCAGCCTGTCATGTGTCAAAATAATTTTAATTGAGGGCCACACCGCAGTAATTGCTGCTTTCAGAGGCCCGCTTGTTACTAAATGTATAATCTCCTCATGATATTATTACACAATTCCCTATGCATTTGATTATTAGTCTTTTTTTTTTTTTTTTTTTACAAATTGATGGATAACTTTTAAAATCGTAAATCAGGGGAATAAGCATTTTATTAGAAAAAGAAAATGTTGGGATTATATGTTAATATAGGGGTGTCCAAACTTTTTCACCAAGAGCCGCATACTAAAAAGTCAAAGTAGGCAGAGGCCATTTTGATATAGTTTTATTTTGTAAAAAGCAATGCTAAAAAAGAGACATTTCATATACATTTAAAGAAAAAACTTGTTAGCTTTGTGTCATTGGTGACAAAGTCCACTATTGTTAATTATTACAGGGTTAAAAAAGCAGGAATGTTGATATTAATAACTAATAATACACTTTGTCATAACACAAAGCTGACCCTAACCTTTGTCTTTGAATATATATAATGCCTGTTTTTTATCTTTATTTTAACAAAATAAAACCATTTCAAAATGGCCACCACAGACCGGAGGTTGGGTCTTGGGCGCAGTTGGACAGGACAATGACCCCAAACTCACGTCAAAAGTGGTAAAGGAATGGCTAAATCAGGCTACAATTAAGATCTTAGAATGGCCTTCCCAAAGTCCCGACTTAAATGTGTGGACAATGCTGAAGAAACAAGTCCATGTCAGAAAACCAACAAATTTAGCTGAACTGCACCAATTTTGTCAAGAGGAGTGGTCAAAAGCTCAACCAGAAGCTTGCCAGAAGCTTGTGGATGGCTACCAAAAGCTCCTTATTGCAGTGAAACTCACCAAGGGACATGTAACCAAATATTAACATTGCTGTATGTCAGTGACGTGCAGTCACTAGAGGCAGGTGAGGCGGGGCCTCACCTGCCATCATGGAAAGAAAAAAAATGTAAAAAGAAAAAAAAATTATTAAATTGTTATATGTATCCAGTGATTATACTATAAAGTTATTTTCCATTTAACTTCACCAGTTTTAGATTATTTTTATTCAGAATCACTGAATTTTCACATTTGCCGTTCAAATACTGAGAAGAGACGGTGCGGTGAACAGCGGCACGTCACTGAGTTGTGCCTCAACATGGATTGCGGACTCGGCTAACTGCTGGCCTGCTGTGCAGTGAGACCGTATTGCTATATGAACTATATTATACATTTCCATAGTTTAGTTAGCTGAGGTATATAATGTACAGTGTATTTTGTCAACAACTGTATGTGTGTAACGTATTTCTTGTGCTGAGCAATCATAAAACGGCTGCAAAAGACGCACTGGCTGAGGCTGGCAGTAGTCCCGCCTCCTGCACCCCCGCCGTAGAATGCAACCCCTGACGGGAGTGTTATATCAACTAAAGCCCACACTTAAACTTTCCACGTGCAAGATTGAATCTATTTAAAAATGTTCGTGTTGGAGGAGTTGTGAATGACTGCAGGGCCACAACATTAGGTACACCTGCAGACTGCAGGTGTACCTAATTCACAACTCCTCCAACACGAACATTATTGTTTTTGCACTTTTTGGCTTCTTATTAAATAACTTTTGTAACCTATTTTTATGGGTTTTCCTCTTTGTGATGTTAAGTTCTTGTTATGCGCTGTTATACAGTATATGCCTTGAGCTCTTATTTTGAAGGCGCTAAGAGCAGAAGTGATGACACGTTGGAGTGGAGCGGAGGTTTTTGAAAGAATGTAAATAAAGTGGTCCTCGTGTAAACTGGAGTCTCCGTGTTTATTTTGTAGTTTCATACAGTATAGGCGACATTTATAAACACTCGGTTACACTTTTTTAAATAGATTCAATCTTGCACGTGGTAAGTTTAAGTGAGGGCTTTAGTTGATATAACACTCCCGTCAGGGGTGCATTAATCCAGCACAATAGCGGCGCATGGACTTCATTTATAAGTAAAGATAAGACCATAATAACGTTTTTTTTGATTAAATGTGCTTTTTTGTGTGCTACAGTTTGTATGTGTAAAGTTAAAGTTAAGTTAAAGTACCAATGATTGTCACACACACACACTAGGTGTAATGAAATTTGTCCTCTGCATTTGACCCATCCCTTGATCACCCCCTGGGAGGTGAGGGGAGCAGTGGGCAGCAGCGGCGCCACGCCCGGGAATACTTTTTGGTGATTTAACCCCCAATTCCAACCCTTGATGCTGAGTACCAAGCAGGGAAGAATGCTGGTATGAGCTTTTAAACATAACCCGTTAACTGCTGCCAATCAAATGGTGAATAAGATACTCTTTAGGGTTCATATGTTTGTAAATCTGACTGTGATGAAGTCAGTGCCTCACCAGCCATCAACCTCACCGCACGTCACTGCTGTATGTATACTTTTGACCCAGCAGATTTGGTCACATTTTCAGTAGAGCCATAATAAATTCATAAAAGAACCAAACTTCATGAATGCTTTTTGTGACCAACAAGTATGTGCTCCAATCACTCTATCACAAAAAAATAAGAGTTGTAGAAAGTATTGGAAACTCAAGACAGCCATGACATTATGTCGTTCACAAGTGTATGTAAACTTTTGATCGCGACTGTATATAAGTATTTTAATTTTTTGTGGCTCCAGACCAATTACTTTTTTTGTACTTGTGGTCCAATATGGCTCTTCCAACACGTTGGCTTGCCGACCCCTGCTCTACACCGTCATGTTAAGTTCGGCTCGGTGACGATGGGGTTAACTTCTCCTCCTCCTCCTCCTTCTTCCTCCTCCACAGTTGATCCACATAATGGGATGTGCCACCGCGTCGCTCCGCTGCTTTAAGCCCCAGCAGGTCAACATATTGAGCGCAGGAGGCGGCGCGACATGCGCTGAGTCTCTGCGTGGCGTCCTGCGTGGGCTCGGTGCCGCTCAGCGGTCGTGATATTTTCGAAGTCCAAAAAGGAGACAACTCGGCTTTTTTTTTCTCCCCCAAGACGTGGAGGTTTGAGGGCACCCACTTGGGCTGGATCTGTCGGTTCGGTCGGTCCACTCAGCATCCCGCCATGACCGTGACAGCGGCACGAAGCAGCCCGGCCTGCACTCCCCGCACACCGGCATGGGTGCGTCCCCGGCACGCTCGCTTTTACAGATGAGGATTTGCGGCGCGGTTGCGCAATGAGACAATCCGGAATCGAGTATCGATACATAATCTGAACAATATGGCCGATCAGAGCAACATCCAATCCGCCGCCTCCAAGAGCATCCGGCCTTTTAAATCCAGCGAGGAGTACCTGTACGCCATGAAGGAGGACCTGGCAGAGTGGCTCAACACCCTCTACGACCTGGACCTGACCGCGGACACCTTCATGGATGGTCTGGAGACCGGCTGCGGCTTGTGCCGGCACGCCAACAACGTCAACCGGGCCGCCCAGGACTTCCAGCTGGAGTACCCGGAGGCGGCCCAGTCCATGAAGCTGCCCCGCAAAGACGTGGTCTTCCAGTCTCGCAACGTCAGCCCGGGTTCCTTCCTGGCCCGGGACAACGTGTCCAACTTCATCAGCTGGTGCAGGCAGGAGCTGCGGATCAAAGACGTGCTCATGTTCGAGACCAACGACCTGGTGGAGAAATGCAACGAGAAGAACTTCGTCCTCTGCCTGCTGGAGGTGGCCCGGCGGGGGTCCAAGTTCGGCATGCTGGCCCCCATGCTGATCCAACTGGAGGAAGAGATCGAGGAGGAGATCCGAGACCACCAGGGCAGCCTGCAGATGAGCCGGGTGCAGCAGGACCAGGTAGACCTGGATGTGCCGGAGGAGCAGAGCCCGTCCAGCAGGGGTTTCAGCCGCAAGGAGAGCTGCCACAGCGTGGAGGACGAGCCGGAACCAGAACCTTTTGTCTGGCCTCAGAAGAGAGTTTTATGCGACATGAGAAACCTGGACGAGCTGGTAAGTCAGCAGCATTTCATTAATATTTGTGAATTATGCAGCCATGGGCGCATAGCACCAAATTCTGGGCCCCATACACAATACTCTTAAAGGGCCCCCCGTCCCATCCTAAACCCAAAAAATTCAAAATTAAAGTGGACTAAATATAATTTTGATTAATCATATAACCCTCAGGTGTCCAACTCAAAGCTTGGGGGCCAAATCTGGCCCCCAAGCTTTGTTTTGGGTGACCCGCGAACGCTTGGAAATGATAAACAGTAAAGTTAAAGTACCACTGATAGTCACACACACACTAGGTGTGGTGAAAATACCCTCTGCATTTGACCCATTCCCTGGTTCCACCCCCTGGGAGGCGACGGGAGCAGTGAGCAGCAGCAGGGGCCACGCTCGGGAATCATTTGGTGATTTTACCACCCAATTCCAACGCTTGATGCAGAGTGCCAAGCAGGAAGGCAGTGGGTCCCATTTTCCACCTCCAAAAACATGCACCTGGGGATAAGTTGATTGGCAACACTAAATTGGCCCTAGTGTGTGGATGTGAGTGTGAATGTTGTCTGTCTATCTGTATAGGCCCTGCGATGAGGTGGCGACTTGTCCAGGGTGTACCCCGCCTTCCGCCCGATTGTAGCTGAGATAGGCTCCAGCGCCTCCCGCGACCCCAAAGGGAAGAAGCGGTAGAAAATGGATGGATGGATGGTCTAGCTCGGTTGGTAGAGCGGCCGTGCCAGCAACTTGAGGGTTGCAGGTTCGATCCCCGCTTCTGCCATCCTAGTCACTGCCGTTGTGTCCTTGGGCAAGACACTTTACCCACCTGCTCCCAGTTCCACCCACGCTGGTTTAAATGTAACTTAGATATTGGGTTTCACTATGTAAAGCGCTTTGAGTCACTAGAGAAAAGCGCTATATAAATATAATTCACTTCACTTCACAACCTCCCAGTCTCAGGGTGGACACTCTGACCAATGCAGCCAGGGGCGCATAGCACCAAATTCTGGGCCCCATACACAAGACTCTTGAAGGGCCCCCCATCCCACTCTAAACCCACCAATTTTTGGGCCCAGTATAGCTCGATTGGTAGAGCGGCCGTGCCAGCTGTGCCAGCAACTTGAGGGTTCCAGGTTCGATCCCCGCTTCCGCCATCCTAGTCACTGCCGTTGTGTCCTTGGGCAAGACACTTTACCCACCTGCTCCCAGTGCCACCCACACTGGTAGATATTGGGTTTCACTATGTAAAGCGCTTTGAGTCACTAGAGAAAAGTGCTATATAAATATAATTCACTTCACTTCACAACCTCCCAGTCTCAGGGTGGACACTCTAACCAATGCAGCCAGGGGCGCATAGCACCAAATTCTGGGCCCCATACACAAGACTCTTGAAGGGCCCCCCATCCCACCCTAAACCCACCAAATTTTGGGCCCAGTATAGCTCAATTGGTAGAGCGGCCGTGCCAGCTGTGCCAGAAACTTGAGGGTTCCAGGTTCGATCCCCGCTTCCGCCATCTTAGTCACTGCCGTTGTGTCCTTGGGCAAGACACTTTACCCACCTGCTCCCAGTGCCACCCACACTGGTTTAAATGTAACTTAGATATTGGGTTTCACTATGTAAAGCGCTTTGAGTCACTAGAGAAAAAGCGCATTATAAATATAATTCATTTCACTTCACTTCACTTCATACACAAGACTCTTAAAGCCCCCCCCCCCCCTCCCCATTCCACCCTTAACCCACACACACTTCTTATGTTTGAACTCACTATTGCATGGATTTGGTTGAAACCAGCTTCTTAAAACACATGTAAATACCTTAATGATAGTGTTTGACTTTTTAAAGATTTAATTAACATATCTAGAATTTATTTAGAAAAACGGCATAAATAATTTGGTTATGTTTAAAACCAAAAAGTATGGGTTTTTTTACCCATAAAGTGGCCTGAATATCATTTTGATTAATCATATAACCCATAGGTGTCCTACTCAAGGCTTGGGGGCCAGATCTGGCCCGCCACTTTGTGTTAGGTGACCCGCGAACGCTTGGAAATGACAAACAGTAATTAAAGTTCAAGTTAAAGTACCACTGATAGTCACACACACACTAGGTGTGGTGAAATTACCCTCTGCATTTGACCCATCCCCTGGTTCCACCCCCTGGGAGGTGAGGGGAGCAGTGAGCAGCAGCAGGGGCCCCGCTCGGGAATCATTTGGTGATTTTACCCCCCAATTCCAACGCTTGATGCAGAGTGCCAAGCAGGAAGGCAATGGGTCCCATTTTTTGTAGTCTTCGGTATGACTCGGCCGGGGTTTGAACTCACAACCTCCCAGTCTCAGGGCGGACACTCTAACCAATGCAGCCAGGGGCGCACAGCACCAGATTCTGGGCCCCATACACAAGACTCTAAAAGGGCCCCCCATCCCACCTTAAACCCACCAAATTCTGGGCCCCATACACAAGACTCTTAAAGGGCCCCCCATCCCACCCTAAACCCACCAAATTGTGGGCCCTTTACACAAGACTCTGGAAGGGCCCCCATCCCACCCTAAACCCACACACACTTGATTGACTGAAACTTTTATTAGTAGATTGCAAAGGAAGAGAATACATGATATCAAACAGTACAGTTTACACAGTGCAGTACATATTCCGTACAATTGACCACTAAATGGTAACACCCGAATACGTTTTTCAACTTGTTTAAATCGGGGTCCACGTTAATCAATTCATGGTCATTTGATATGTTTGAACTCACTATTGCATGGATTTGGTTGAAACCAGCTTCTTAAAACACATGTAAAAACCTTAATGATAGTGTTAGACTTTTTAAAGATGTAATTAACATACCGGTATATAGAATTTATTTAAAAAAATGCCATAAATAATTTGGTTTTGTTTAAAACATCGAAATGGTTTTTTTTTGCCAACAAATTCAAAATAAAGTGGACTGAATATAATTTTGATTAATCACCAGCGGTGTCCAGCTCAATGCCTTTTTGTTTTAGGTGACCTGCGAACGCTTGGAAATGATTAGACTTAGACTTCCTTTTTATTGTCATTCAAATTTGAACTTTACAGCACAGATAAGAACGAAATTTCGATACATAAGCTCATGGTAGTGCAGGATAAAAAAGCAATAAGGTGCATATATAAATATATATATATATATATATATATATATATATATATATATATATATATATATATATATATATATATATATATATATATATATATATAAGTAATATATAAATATATATATATAAAATAAATAAATATATATAAATACATAAATAAATAAATAGATTACTGTACAGATAAATATATTGCACTTTTTCACATGCGTCCACGTTTATGGATGTATGTTATATTGTATTTTTTATTCCAGCGAGTTAATCCATTTTGGGGGGAGTTGTGGGGATAATTTAATTATGATGCGTTCAAGAGTCTTACGGCCTGAGGGAAGAAGCTGTTACAGAACCTGGAGGTTCTGCCTCGGAGGCTGCGGAACCATAGTCACACACACACTAGGTGTGGTGAAATTACCCTCTGCATGTGATCCATCCCCTTGTTCCACCCCCTGGGAGGTGAGGGGGGCAGTGAGCAGCAGCGGTGGCCGCGCTCGGGAATCATTTTGGTGATTCAACCCCCAATTCCAACCCTTGATGCTGAGTGATGGAGGCAATGGGTCCCATTTTTTGTAGTTTTCGGTATGACTCGGCCGGGGTTTGAACTCACAACCTCCCACTCTCGGGGCGGACACTCTAACCACAGGCCACTGAGCATGTTCTGGGCCCCAAACACGAGACTCTTGAAGGGCCCCCCATCCCACCCTAAACCACCTTTGTTACTAAATATATTCCTTCTTTCAATTTTGATAGAAAAATTACAAGATCTGCATGCAATTGCACGTTTTTTTTTTAGTTTTTACACATCTGTATTCCAAACATTGTTTTGCTCAAATACAAATATTACATATGAGCTTGCAACCCTAACTTAAAGTTTCAAAGCAATCGATTTTTACGTTTAAAAAAAATATAATCAAATGCATATTGCCAATTGTGTAATAATATCATGAGAGTATTATACATTATTTACTGTTACAAACGACCCTCTGAGGCAGCCATAACTGAAAACAAACATTGACACCCCTGATATGTATCACGTAGAATTATCATCAATAGATAATATGAATCATAATAATACATTATTATTATTATTATTATTATTATTATGGGCCTGCTGCAATGCCAGCGCCCAATTTATTATTGGTCATACTTCAAACTTTATTATTATTATTATTATTCTTTTTATTGTTCTGCACGTTACTATTACGTCTAATACAAGCCGAATCGGCCAACGAACCCCCATATATGTTTTGTACAGTTACACTTAAAACTGACGGATTCGGACACTCGGCACCATCTTCACAGTACGGCGGCTTCCGGCGACCCCGGCCAGAGGTACAGGTAGCAGGCCCATCAAATTTTCTAGTTATTATTATTATTATTATTATTATTATATTAGCAGCTCATCTCCTGGGGGTTATGTCCCCCTGTATTTAAAAACTACTGACGCCTCTGTTTCTAACTTTAATCTAGAGTCTTTAAATGCACCACAGTTATGTGCAATGCGATGCAAAAGAGAAATTTGTACATAACTTTCCTCTCTGCTGCCACAGATAGATTTATTATATTTTGACATTTCTTCTGTCACTTCATCCTTGTCCCAAATGTTGGATCTTTGCGTGAATGCTTAAATGTGAGCTTTGATGACGTTGTGACTTCTGAGTTGAGTGAAGTGTAAAGTTAGTTTCGTATTCTTGATGGGCGTTGAAGTACTCTTCGACATTCTTAATTCGATTCAAGCGACCTTATTTTTGAAGTTTCAAGGCTATTTTGTTTTATCATTCATGATACTGTTTTTTATAACGTACATATTTTAATTGACAGAAAAAAAAGTATACACTTGGGTGCAACCAAATCATCTCATGAGTTCAATCACAAACTTTTTCAAAGATATGCTGAGTTGTGGTCGACAATGTTTATGCAACAATACGTTCAGATTGCTCCGCATCAGATTGATGAAAATTCCACCACATGAATCGCGTTCATTTGGCCTTTACAGGAAGTAAACACCCGACCGATATGGTTTGTTTTCTGCTAGACACGCCTACCTCTTAATGTTGTGCTTCTCAAATATTTTCTGTCAGAATAAAATTATGCGACCTTTGTAAATTGACACAACACACCCTCTCACCTTATTATCAAAGTAGATGAATAAAATGAGTTGAGATAACATCTGCAACAGCTTAAACCAATGTCCATGTTAGGTTTATTAAGTCAATGTGTAACATTTAAACAAGGCCGATCAGTCTGTGTAACTCTCAATGCTTAAAAAAAAATAGCAAATGATTCACTGGGTTGTGTATTTTTATAAACTTAACACAGTAACATTGAACATGTTTTAAAACTGCAAACATTGATCACTTTTCAACTTCTTTCACCTTATCCGTTTAAAAAAAATTGCAATATTTTTTTTTTTGGGGGGAGAAAAAATGTCACACTATTGCTTACATTGTAGTTTATCAGAAGGGTTGAAAATTGCATATTTGCATTTAGTGAATGCCCAAACTACAGACTGACAACGGGGGCCATTTTGCTAGTTTTCACCCCCAAAACCAGTACAATATATATATATTTATTTCCCAAAGAACTAAAGAAATGCAATTTAGGTAGAAATGTTGTTTGAGTTCAGAAGCGCCAAAGCTGAACTGAAATGCTAACAAAAAATATGATTAAAATTAGCTAAGAAAAACTAGCATGCTAACAGTATTATGCTAACATGCTAGCAATAGCAAGCTTACAATTAGCATTAGTAGTAATATGACACTGAGGTTTATACCTGCTAAACTAGCTAATATGCGCTAAAATGCTAACTGCAACATGAGTCAAATACCAAAATATATTACTCTGAAGTGTGTACCCTAAAAAATTTTTTTTAAATGCTACCATGGTAACATTAGCATACACCAAGTACCACGATATTACTGAGGTCTATACCTATAAAATTTGCCAAAAAAAAATGCAATTTAGGTAGAAATTTTGTTTGAGTTCTGAAGAGCCAAAGCCAAACTGAAATGCTAACAAAAAATATGATTAAAATTAGCAAAGAAAAACTAGCAAGCTAACAGTTTTATGCTAAAATGCTAGCAAAAGCATGATTACAATTAGCATTAGTAGTAATATATGACACTGAGGTTTATACCTAACATGGTAACATTAGCATACATCAAGTACCAAAATATTACTGAAGTCTATACCTATAAAATTAGCTTTAAAAAAATTGTATACTAATGTTAGCATGCTAACAAGTACCATTTGTCAAGTAACACAATAATTGATGTCTATGTACTGTATATGCCTGTAAAACTAGCTAATAAACTAACATACCAAATTTAGAATGTTAACAATTGTGCCACGGGCCTTTAAAAAAATTAGCTACGGGCCGCACTTTGGAGATCCCTGCTATGATCTATTCAGAAGATGATTTAAACAAGCCTTGGACCATGAAACAGTTTAAACTGCTGTATCAGTTTTAGCGTTTTTTTTTAATGAAACACCTTTGATCTTTACTAATTATTTCAAACTTCTTTCACAGTATTTGTCTGTTTTTATGAACACATTCAGTGCAATATGTTTACCAGATGCACATCAAATCTCCTACAACAACAACAGATGATTCTGCTTTTATTTAGTGGCTGCAGCGAGCTTTGTTTGCACTGCACTGGTGTTGTCCCGATACCAATATTTTGGTACCGGTACCGGTACCAAAATTATTTTGATACTTTCCGGTACTTTTCTAAATAAAGGGTACCACAAAAAATTGCATTATTGGCTTTATTTTAACAAAAAATCTTACGGTACATTAAACATATGATTCTTATTGCAGGTTTGTCCTTAAATAAAATAGTGAACATACAAGACAACTTGTCTTTTAGTGGTAAGTAAGCAAACAAATGTTCCTAATTTAGCTGCTGACGTATGCAGTAACATATTGTGTCATTTATCATTCTATTATTTTGTCAAAATTATTAAGGACAAGTGGTAGAAAATGAATTATTAATCTACTTGTTCATTTACTGTTAATATCTGCTTACTTTCTTTCTTAACATGTTCTATCTACACTTCTGTTAAAATGTAATAATCACTTATTCTTCTGTTGTTTGATACTTTACATTAGTTTTGAATGATTCCACAACTTTGGTATCGATCCAATACCAAGTCGTTACAGGATCATACATTGGTCATATTCAAAGTCCTCATGTGTCCAGGGACATATTTCCTGAGTTTATAAACATAATATAAATTTAAAAAAAACAAAAGAAGACGGACCGGTACTTTTCAAAGGCGGTATAGTACCGAATATGATTCATTAGTATCGCGGTACGATACTAATACCGGTATACACTGCACAACTTGATATTGCTCCTCTAACCCATGTTAAACTAGGATCTGTACTTTGTTTTAATTGCAACAACAGTAGAAAAACATCTCACAGAGATAGGGTGTTGCAAAGTGTAGTAGAATAGCATTAAACACACTTAATGTAAGTCTTTCTTCTTATTCTGCTGGTGTTACGGCAAATCCAAAGGCTATGTATACTTTGTTGTACCTTGGGGTCTTTTTACTCTGCTGATTGTCACTTCTTTTTCTTACCGATGACGACTCCCACCTAAACGTATTCATCTCACAGCCTCCGTTAAGGCTGTACACACATTACATCCTTTGTGCTTACTACTCGTGGCAACCTTGTCCACCATTGCACTTTGTATGCAAAGGCAAACGGTCCATCTTTGACAGTTCGCAGATGTTCTCGATAGATGTTTTTTATTTATAAATCACTAATTGGTCTGGTTCCTCCTTATTTATGTTCTTTTATGTGTAGAGACTCCAGTCGCTACAGTTTGCGGTCACAGGACGTCCTTGGTGTGTTGGTTCCTAGAGCCAAAACAAGTCTCGGTAAAAAGCCTTCAGATTCGCTGCTCCATGGTCATGGAATAACTTACAGTGGTAAATGGTAAAAAAAAAAGGCAGCTCAGTTGCCAGAATTTTGCTGTAAAATTTACATTTGTTTTTTTGCTGTAAATAAAAAAACCTGCAATTTTACAGTACAATTTTGGCACCTGAGCTGCGCGTCGTTTTTTTTAATTTTTAATTTTTAATTTTTTAACCAAATCAACAACTGTAGTTTTTGGTGTATTACTGTAAATGCCAAAACGGCACCACAGTTTATTACAGTAAAAAAAGTACAGTTTTTTTTTTAATTTAGAGAAAAATGCTGTAAAAGTAGCAATAAATTGCATGGTCAAATTGAGAAATTTACTGTGGTTTTTACAGCATTTTTCTTTAAATCAAAAAAAAAAAACTGTACTGTTTTTATGGTTAAAAAATGCAGCTCAGTTGCCAGAATTTTACTGTAAAATTAAAAATTTTTTTTTTACTGTAAATATTTTCTTTTTAAATTTTACAGTAAAATCAACAGCAGTAGATTTTCCGGTGTATTACTCTAAATGTCAAAGCGGCACCACAGTTCATTACAGTAAAAAAGTACTGTTTTTTTCATTTAATGAAAAATGCTGTAAAAAAACACAGTAAATTTCACAATTTTACCATGAAATCTGTTGCTACTTTTACATTGCACAATTTGATGGATAACTTGCTTTGAAATCATTATTATTAGTAGTATTTATTTATATTCAAAAAAGTGTTTGAATGTTTGATAATATATTTTTGCATAATTAGACAATATTTAAGTTAACATCATTTGCGATTACATGAAGTACATATGTTTTTTTTCTCCCAAAATAGAAAAAAATAATACATTTCGTAAGAAAAGTTACACTACTTTATTGATACATTTTATTTCCAGGCTTTCGAAGGACAAATAGAATCTCTTCTTATATTTATATAGCGCTTTCTCTAGTGACTCAAAGCGCTTTACATAGTGAAACCCAATATCTAAGTTACACTTAAACCAGTGTGGGTGGCACTGGGAGCAGGTGGGTAAAGTGTCCTGCCCAAGGACACAACGGCAGTGACTAGGATGGCGGAAGCGGGGATCTGGCACGGCCACTCTACCAACCGAGCTATACCGCTCCACCAGTAATAATGAATGAAGTGGCGGGCCACATGGGCATTGAGTTTGACACCTGTGCTACATACAGAGTGAACTTAGAGCTAATAAAACCCCCAAATTTTAGTAAATAAATTACAAAAAAAACTTACTAAGCCTTTTTGATGGCTTTTGAAATCAAATAACCATTGCACCATATTCTTATTCATTCCCTTGCCACCTGTAAATGAGTAACAGTGCAGTCTTACCCCACTGCAAACTCCACAATACTGTATTGTAGGATAGACAAAATCAATACAGCTCTTTATATGGCGCCAGTAAGAAAGTTCAGCCGTTCCCAATGTTGTGACCACAGAGTGTATCTCCGCACATTGACTTAAAGTCGCGAGGCAGTGCTTTTTTTTTTTTTTTTCACTGCTTAGCGAGTGCGAGAGGTGTGCTACATTCCTTCTTACCTGACGGGTCAGAGTGGGTTTGACAGCTCAGTTCACACACCAGAGACGTGGAATGTCAACACAATACAATTGATGAAGTCTGTCCACCCACACTACAGTACATTTCCCTTCCTGTCATTGTGGTCAAACCTGCTGACCTCTAAGAGAGAGGCAAAGATCCCGTTAGAGCAGGGATGTCAAACTCGTTTTCATTGAGGGCCACTTCGCAGTTATGGCTGCAATCAGAGGGCCGCTTGTAACAGCGAAAAAATGTATGAATTTGCCTCTGGATTTCATTAGTAATTAAATAAATAGTTTTTAAGTAGACTGTCGATTTTACAGTAAAAACGTTGCATTTACAAAATTTTACTGTAAAATATAGTGTTTTTTATTTTATTTTTTTTACAACATTTTACGGTAAATGGAAAAACAGTACCACTGGTTTTTTGGGGGGGGTTTCAGAAAAAGTTGGCAGCTTAGTTGCCACAATTTTTGTGTTGAATTTACAATGGTTTTTACAACATTATATTGTTAATGGTACCAGTTTTTTTTTTTTCTGGCAACTCAGCTGCCAGTTTTTTTTACCGTAAAAGCAAATGTACCATCTTTCTATTTGCACTAATACACCGCTAAAAACAACAACCGTAGATTTTACAGTCAAAAACTGGCAGCTCAGTCAACAGAATTTTAACGTAAAGTAGTAGTAGTTTTTTTCAATTTACAGTACAATGCTGTAAAGCAGTGTTTTGCAACCTTTTTTTCATTGAAAAAATGCAGAGGCACACCACAAGTGTTCTCGCAAGTGTTGGATATGAATGTGAACCATAACCAAGCATGCATCACTATAGCTCTTGTCTCAAAGTAGGTGTACTGTCACGACCTGTCACATCACGCCGTGACTTATTTGGAGTTTTTTTTGTGTGTTTTCCTGTGTGTAGTGTTTTAGTTCTTGTCTTGCGCTCCTATTTTGGTGTTTCCTTTTTAGTTAGTATTTTCCTGTTGCAGTTTCATGTCTTCCTTGAGCGCTATTCCCCGCACCTGCTTTGTTTTAGCAATCAAGGCTATTTAAGTTGTCGCTATCCTTCTTTGTGGGGACATTGTTGATTGTCATGTGATGTTCGGGTGCACTTTGTGGACGCTTTCTGCTCCACACGCTGTAAGTCTTTGCTGTCGTCCAGCATTCTGTTTTTGTTTACCTTGCAACCAGTTCAGTTTTGGTTTCGTTTTGCATAGCCTTCCCTAAGCTTCAATGCCTTTTCTTAGCGACACTCACCTTTTGTTTATTTTTGGTTTAAGCATTAGATACCTTTTTACCTGCACACTGTGGTCTGCATATTTTGATCACGACAAACCATGTTCCCGACGTCTACAAAGCAATTAGCTACTTGCTGCCACCTGCTGATATGGAAGAGTATTACATGGTTACTCTGCCGAGCTCTAGACAGCACCGACACTCAACAACGCCACATTTGCAGATTATAATTACTGGTTTGCAAAAAATATTTTTAACCCTAATAGGTGAAATTACATAATCTCTCACGGCACACCAGACTGTATCTCACGGCACACTAGTGAAAAACACTGCTGTAAAGAACAATGTAAAATTTATTGTAATTTGTATTCATTTGATGGGTAGTTTGCTGTAAAGTTAAGTATTTTTTATGGTAACACTTCAGTATGGGGAACATATTCACCATTAATTAGTTGCTTATTAACATGCAAATTAGTAACATATTGGCTCTTAACTAGTCATTATTAAGTACTTATTAATGACTTAGTCTGCATGGCCTTATTATACAACCAGTAAGCCGGTAACACTTTAGTATGGGGAACATATTCACCATTACTAACCCTAAACCTCTAACCCTAACCCTAACCCCAACGCTACACGGCCATGCTGATCAATGCTCCAGTCGTTGTGCACCTGTTGTTTCTGATCGGGGTCCACCGGGGGCCATCCTGGCTTATCATTGATGGACAGTGCAAAAAAATCATCCCCCAACCCTAACCCTAACCCCAACGCTAACACTAACCCTCTAACCCTAACCCAGTGGTTCTTAACCTGGGTTCGATCGAACCCTGGGGGTTTGGTGAGTCGGCCTCAGGGGTTCGGCGGAGGTAAAGACACATCCGACTTATCGTGTAAATAACAACTTCTCCCTGTGTGTGTATTATGGATACCCCCAAACAATGTTACCTCTAATTTTCCATCTGATTCGCAGGTTGTTTAATTGATCGATTGAAACCTTTATTAGTAGATTGCAAAGGAAGAGAATACATTATATGAAACAGTACAGTTTACACAGTACAGTACATATTCCGTACAATTGACCACTAAATGGTCTGAATAAGTTTTTCAACTTGTTTAAGTCGGGGTCCACGTTAATCAATTCATGGTAATGTGTGTAAGGTGTGTACTGTGTTGGTTTTGAAGTGTGATGTTCATGCACGGTTCATTTTGAGCACCAGTAAAAAAACACATAACTTTTTCTTGAATTTGAAAAAAAAAACATTTTATTTGTCACTAAAGAAGGGTTCGGTGAATGCGCATATGAAACTTGTGGGGTTCGGTACCTCCAAAAAGGTTAAGAACCACTGTCCTAACCCTAACCAAATAACTCTAAATTAAGTCTTTGTTACTTATAATATGTTCCCTTAGTGTCCAAATAACTCCAAATTAAGTCTTTGTTACTTAGAATATGTTCCCCATACTAAAGTGTTACCATTTTCATTTATTTTTATTTAGGCAAAAAACATGTTTGGAAAAATATGATAATATACTGTAATATTTGTTGCAATATTGGATACTATTAAAGTTGAAAATGTATGCTGTATGTACTGCTTGAATATATGTAGTGCTTGAAAAAGCAGTAATTATATTCAAAAAAATCCATTACATTTAGTGAGAAAATATTAAGTACTTTTATGACACATTTCATTTCCAGGTGTTTGAGGGCCAGATAAAATGATGTCGCAGTCCAGTTTGACACCTGTGTGTTCGCGGCACATCTAATGAGCAGGCAGAACACACGCTCGAGGGTGAGGTTAATGTTTGCACGGTGAGAAGAAGAACAAAGTGTCTCTTTTACAGCAAACATGACAGCACGTAGAAGAAGGCTGTGGGATGAGGGGCGACGGCTTGACAGTCATGTCGGTTAGACGGCAGAGGAGAAGAAGACTTCTGACATGACCTCCGACTGTCAGCCTGTGTGCCGCATGTGTCCAGACTGAGTACACACTCATATGACTGACGATTATACAACCGCACTAAGGAACAAAAAAAGTATTTCTTTCTCTTATTCCTAACCTTTAAACAGAGAATTTTCCGAGTTCTGGACTTGATTTCCCCCATCATGCATTGTACTCAGTTGTCTGCTTTTAATGAACCTCTACTGCAGTGCTTATCTAAGTTGTAGTATTGGATGTTGGGCGTGGACCAAACCAACAGGTCCTAACAAACTTTGTCACGGTTTGTTTGTGCTGAAAAGCATGATCTAGTGCGGGGGTCAGCAACTCGCGGCTCTTTAGTGCCGCCCTAGTGGCTCCCTGGAGCATTTTTAAAAAAGGATTAAAAATGGAAAAACATGGGGGGAAAATAATGTTTTTGTTTTAGTATGTTTTTTGTTTGAGGACAAACATGACACAAACCTTTCCCGATTGTTAGAAAGTCCACTGTTTTATATGTTTGTGTGTATGCTTCACTGATGAGAGTATTTGGTGAACATCGTTTTGTCCTACTAATTTCGGCGGTTCTTGAACTCACCATAGTGTGGACTGTGACGCAACAGTTTGTGTACATGTAAAATCTTCCACTCCTTCTTTGTCTCATTTTGTACACCAAAAGTTTTATACTGTGTGTGAATGCGCAAAGGTGCGCTTTGTTGATGTTATTGACTTGATGGAGTGCTCATCAGGCATATTTGGTCAGTGCATGACTGCAAGCTAATCAACGCTAACATGCTATTTAGGCTAGCTGTATGTACATATTGCATCATTATGCCTCATTTGTAGGTATATTTGAGATCCTTTAATATCCTTTACTCTTATCCTCTTTGTATATAATTAAATTTTGCATGTCTCATGACACATCATATGTATGTTATATTGGCTGCATTTCAGATAGTTGTTTCTGTGCCATGTTGTTCCAGACCACAGCAAACATTACCTAGCTTGCCAAAGATTGTAAAGCCTGCCATTTCCTTTAACTTGGACATTAAAAAGTCAGTAATTTCCAAGAGTGATCTCACCTTTTGAGTAACCTCCGATTTATTAATGGTTTCTAATGTTGTAAAAATGTGTAGAATAAATTTTAAATTTCAACATTTCTGTCAACAAAGATTTGCTTCAGCCTGCGACACATAGTCAGTTTGATAGTAGGCTATTATAGCTAATATAGACACTTACGTCATGTGTTGCCTTCATTATAAGACTTATATACGGCTTTTCATTTTTTGCGGCTCCAGACGGATATGCTTTTTGTATTTTTGGTCCAATATGGCTCTTTCAACGTTTTGGGTTGCCGACCCCTGATCTAGTCCAACGATAAAGGAACCAATCAGGTTTGACGCTAAACGGTCGTAATGGTATTGTAACTTCTGGTACTGAGTCAAACATTTTCACTTGTTTTTGCTTGTCCTTGGAATTTGTAACCTGACAATATTGTCTGTTGGCAAAATGCAAAGAAAGATCATTGTTGAGTGGAGGTCTGGGCCCATAACACATTTTGGTGGACGATATTTTTTTCTTAAATTATTGCCAACAAACAATATTTTTGTCCATATTATTTTGAAACCAAATCAACCAATGTTGTAATAATAATAATATTAATTACAATATGATATTTCGGTAGAATGCTGAAATGCTGACGTGAGCATACTAACAGTTAGCATGTGTCAAGTACAAAGTATTATGACTCTTAAGTGCACGGCTGCAGAATTAGCTAAAAGAAAAGTTAGAGAGCTAATATCTACATGCTAACTACATGCTAAGCATGCTAACTTTATTGTTAACTTTACTGTGTCAGCATTCACACAATGATGTAAGTAACTAGGGCTGCAACGACTAATCGATTAATTCAATTAGAAAATCGGTTGCTTCAATTAACCGTTTTGAGTGTAACAAAATTATTTTTTTGACCAAATCCGGACTGCATGGAGTGCCCCAAACTTCAAATTTTTATTAATGCACACGTATTAAAAAACGATTAAAGGTTATGGCAAGCAGAAAATAGGTATTAAGTAGAGATGTCCGATAATGGCTTTTTTGCCGATATCCGATATTCCGATATTGTCCAACTCTTAATTACTGATTCCGATATCAACCGATACCGATATATACAGTTGTGGAATTAACACATTATTATGCCTAATTTTGTTGTGATGCCCCGCTGGATGCATTAAACAATGTAACAAGGTTTTCCAAAATAAATCAACTCAAGTTATGGAAAACAATGCCAACATGGCACTGCCATATTTATTATTGAAGTCACAAAGTGCATTATTTTTTTTAACATGCCTCAAAACAGCAGCTTGGAATTTGGGACATGCTCTCCCTGAGACAGCATGAGGAAGTTGAGGTGGGCAGCGTTGAGGTGGGGGTGGAAGGGGGTAGCGGGGGGTGTATATTGTAGCGTCCCGGAAGAGTTAGTGCTGCAAGGGGTTCTGGGTATTTGTTCTGTTGTGTTTATGTTGTGTTACGGTGCGAATGTTCTCCCGAAATGTGTTGGTCATTCTTGTTTGGTGTGGGTTCACAGTGTGGCGCATATTTGTAACAGTGTTAAAGTTGTTTATACGGCCACCCTTGGTGTGACCTGTATGGCTGTTGACCAAGTATGGATTGCATTCACGTGTGTGTGTGAAAAGCCGTAGATATTATGTAATTGGGCCGGCACGCAAAGGCAGTGCCTTTAAGGTTTATTGGCGCTCTGTACTTCTCCCTACGTCCGTGTACCAAAAGTCATACATTTTACTCTTTGAAACCGATACCGATAATTTCCGATATTACATTTTAAAGCATTTATCGGCCGATAATATCGGCAGTCCGATATTTCCGGACATCTCTAGTATTAAGGTTATAACATCTTTTATCCGATTACTTGATTAATCAAAAAAATGAATTGATAGATTACTCGATTACAAAAAAATTGACAGCTGCAGCCCTAGCAATAACTAATCCTTTCAAAACCATTGAAGTCATATTTTTTACTATTGTAATTGAAAGGTCAAAAACTTTTAATTATCCTAAATAAGTAAAAAACAAAAAAACACTTGTGTCTCTCAATCTCTGTTAACAAAAATTGCACTTCTATAAATATTGAACATCTTGAAGTGCAGTTTTTTTTCCCAGTTAAAAAAAAAAACTGCGTTGTTTTTTTTAAATTTTGTTTCTATCACTTTCCAACAAACTCGATTGTGTTGAGAGGCTCATCTCGCTCATTTGGTTTGCGATGATATTTTTCCCTCCGTATTTTTGTTCCTTCGCGGTGCTTCTCACTTGCCAGTAGCCTGTGCAAGGTAGCGGCCTCGCCTCCACCCACAGAGACAAAGATCGCAAATGCCTGACAAGAGGATTCACTGCGTTCATTTAGTTCTGCCGTTGAATAAACACGCTCATGGGCTGAGAGCGACGCACAGAGTGAACCCTCTTACACCCTGCGTGAAAGCGAGCGATGAAGAAAACAAACGTGCGGACTTGGCAATCCATTAATGACTGCAAAGCTATCCAGTTCATTTTCATTCATCGTTTGATTAATTGATTTATTGACTTCCGGCCCATGCCTAGTTGTGTGTGTATATAAGTGTACGTACAATGAGACAATCCAGAATGTGTCTCATGGGAGGCATTGTGTGTATCAAATGTGATGACGACTACTTTCGAGTCATGTCCGTCTGAGAAGGAGTAGGAGAAGAAAGTGTCAGGGTTTCATTTTATTGGTCCGCAGACTATGTGGCTTCTGCTCGCAGTCACACAGCTGTAGTTCCTGCATCATACAGGATGGATTGCATTTCACTCTTTCCTTAATGACTTCCTTTCGTTTCCCTTCACCCATTTATTTCCAAGGCATTGTCCGGCCTATTCACAAGGGACCTCTCTATTAATATCCGAGATTGCTGATGATGAAATGTGATCAGTTATCTCCAAATCATTCACTTTCATAGATGCACATAATGTTGATGGTGATGACACAATGGTGTTGGTATAAGAAGGCCTTCTAGAACTATGTGCCTATCAGAGTTCCTACCACACCTGTGTCAAACTCAAGGCCCGGGGGCCATATCTGGCCCGCCACCTCATTTTATGTGGCCCGCAAAAGCCTGGAATTACCATGCGTCTGTTTGCTTCTAAATGTAGTTAACTTTCTATTTTGACAGAAAAAAAATACATGTACTGTATGCAATTTCATATATTTTAAACCAGGGGTGTCAAACTCATTTTAGCTCAGGGGCCGCATGGAGGAAAATCTGTGCACACGCGCGCCGGACTATTAAAATCATGGCATTAAAACTCCAAAATAAGCACAACTTCAGATTGTTTTCTTTGTCCTACTTTGGCCAAAAATAGAAGAAACACATTCTGAAAATATTACAATAAAAATAGAGAAAAAAATACCGGCAGCAGTAAGGTTTAGATCCATGAAGGAAAGAAGAAAAGTGGCTTCCTCCCACCTCCAAAGACATGCACCTGGGGATAGGTTGATTGGCAACACTAAATGGTCCCTAGTGTGTGAATCATACTTGCCAACCTTGAGACCTCAGATTTCGGGAGGTGGGGGGTGGGAGCGTGGTTGGGGGCGTGGTTAAGAGGGGAGGAGTATATTTACAGCTAGAATTCACCAAGTCAAATATTTCATATATTTATATATATATATATATATATATATATATATATATATATATACATATATATATATATATATATATATATATAAGAAATACTTTAATTTCAGTGAATTCTAGCTATATATATATATATATTTATTTTATATATATATATATATACCCCCCTCATGAAACAGGCCTGTAGAGAGGAAATAGTCTTGTGATTTTTTTTTCCCCCACACATACATATATATATATATATATATATATATATATATATATATATATATATATATATATATATATATATATATATATATATATATATATATATAAAAGAAATACTTGAATTTCAGTGTTCATTTATTTACACATATACTCATCTACTCATTGTTGAGTTAAGGGTTGAATTGTCCATCCTTGTTCTATTCTCTGTCACTATTTTTCTAACCATGCTGAACACCCTCTCTGATGATGCATTGCTGTGTGGCACGCACAAAAGTGCTTTCATCAAATGCACGAGAGTCTGGAATCTTCCATATCTCCCTAGCATGGCCCAAAACCGGTCAATCTTTGCTTCCTGCGGAAGATCTTCACTGCCAAGCACTTGGTACTCCACCACTTCTTCCCGGAGGCTATCCAGGTCCAATCGCAGCTGCGGCTTGGAACTTACCAGCGTATTTCTTCATCTTACTCGTCGTCGGCGTCGCCATGGCTGTATTTTCCTCGTTCTTCTGTTCGTCTCCTTGTTGTGTGCGCAGTTGTGCACTGCACTCTCTAAAAGCCCTAGATGTTATTGTCACATATGCATGTACAGTAGATGGCAGTATTGTCCTGTTTAAGAGTGTCACAACATTGCTGTTTACGGCAGACAAACTACTTTACGGTAGACGAAAACGTGACTGCTGTTGTTGTGTGTTGTTACTGCGCTGGGAGGACTTTAATGAAACTGCCTAACAATAAACCCACATAAGAAACCAAGAACTCGCCCTCGATCATTCTACAGTTATAACATGATTGGGCAGGCACGCTGTTTATATTGTGGCAAAGCGGACGTGAAAACAGGCTGTCGACACGTCACTCAGGTCGCATGGAGTGCCTGAATTTCGGGAGATTTTCGGGACAAAATTTGTCCCAGGAGGTTTTCGGGAGAGGCGCTGAATTTCGGGAGTCTCTCGGAAAATCCGGGAGGGTTGGCAAGTATGGTGTGAATCAAGGAAGTGTGGCCCTTGGCAAAGGCCTAGTACCTGACTGCCCCCTAGCCAGGGATACAGTGAAGAACCTCAACGGCGGAGCAGGCGGAAGACGGTAGATTTAAGAACTACCACAACGGCTGCGATGGCGGAAGAAGGCTGCAGCAGAAAAGGGTCCCCAGTTGTCTTGGACTCCATGCCACTGGACTCTGACCCGAATCTGTCAAGGATCGTGTGGTGACTGTCTGTGCACCAGTCTCCCCACGTTAAACAAAGTCACGCACAGGCATCCTCCATAAAGGGATACACCCCTACCAGGCGGGTCGTCATACTCGTTCGAGTGACCGCCGATGAATGAATGAAGTGTGTGAATGTGAGTGTGACTGTTGTCTGTCTATCTGTGTTGGCCCTGTGACGAGGTGGCGACATGTCCAGGGTGTACCCCGCCTACCGCCCGATTGCAGCTGGGATAGGCTCCAGCACCCTCCGCGACCCCAAAAGGGACAAGCGGTAGGAAATGGATGGATGCATGGAAGGTGTGTCTGTTAAAGGGTGTTTTGCCTTATGAGCCGTATTTCTCGTAAAATCTCATCCTGCGAGACTCCACTTTGAGGAAGATATTGTAGCCACCGCTGTTGCCGTGATGTCAATAAATGACGAAGGCAGTGGGTGATTGCTCAAAGGCAACATCCTTACGACCTTCTTGACTTTGTTCGGGCATGTGCGTCTCTCCAAGCCTGCGGGTCGGCCTCTATTGCCGGGAAGGGACCCGCCTTGTTTGTCCTGCGGCGTTTATATGTGACCAGCTGTAAATGCGAAAAAAAAGTGTTTCCGTCACGATTTTGCGAAACATTTCGATATGGAAACCATCTCAAGAGAGCGCAAAAATGTTTTGGCGATATTTGAGAGGTGTTTCCTTGACCAGTTTCTTATTGCGATATTTAGGTTTTGCACATTTCTAGAGGCAATGGATACACAGCCCGTGGCGGTTTCCAGAAACCTCATCAAACCTTTGTCGAAAATTGTCGTCTGGAAACTCAATCATAGAAGTGTGACAGTTGTTTTGTGGTGATCTTATGTAATGACTCCCTATCCTGGTGTCATGTTTGCAAAGGTGGTGTATGTCCGGTTTACTTTCCTGGTTCCTGCTACTTGTCACCGTTGTTGTTCTTGTGGCTCCTTTGCTTTTACTCATATCACCGTGGGAACCGATTTCCTCTCAAAGTTGAGGAAGTAGCCAGCGTCTCGTTTCCTTCATTAGAACTTGAGTCAGTGCTGAGTGCGTCAGTTGGTCTGCGAGGGCAAAAGCGAATAAGTGACATCATTGAAATACTCATGAAAACATCTCCTTCTGCTTTGTTTCTGCATGCCCATTTACAGCTAATGCTTGGAGAGGGATTATTACTCTGAGAGCTTATGCATTTCAGCTAGAGCTGTGCGATACATCGAATGTACTCGATATATCGTGGGTGTGTCTCTGTGCAATGTAGAAAATGACTATTTCGTGAGTATTTGAGTATACGTTCTCACGCAGTTGCTTTTAGCTGCGGGCATTACACTACAGGCTTTTCTCACTCTTTCATTCTGTCGCGCGCGCAACGTCATACGCCCTCGCCGAGCAAAGAGGTAGCGGAATGGGTAAAGTTAGCTGTGGCAGGTGGTGCAAGCGGAGCGGTGCGAGTGGTAATACGAGAGAGAGAAGGTGCGAATCTGGTAACAGATGGAGGAAGAAGAATGAATTCCCAAGAAAAACAGCACAGGGTCCATCGTCTGGCGGTGGTTTGGCTTCAAGCGGGAAGATGTTGAACAGACAACCGTAATATGTGAAGTATGCGGCAAAAGTGTTGCTACAAAAAGTAGCAGCACTACTAATTTGTAGCATCATTTGAAAAGTCACCCGCTAGAGAATAAGGAGTGCTTGAAACTCCGCATGTCAACATCTCCGACCCGTGCCACACCAACAAAATGCCGAAGCAACCAGCACTGACCCAATTGAGCCTGGTGTCTTCCATTTCCAGATCAACAAAAAATAGTCAAAAACAGAAGGAGATAACGTCCGCAGGAACCTACCACATAGCGAAGGACATACACTATTTGATTTCCTATTATGCAGCTGATTTGTATTTTACAGTTTTTGAAATATCTTGTGTGACGTCATGCACAAAAGTGCACTTTATTTGTTTTAAACATTGTAGTGGCGTTCTGTACTAAAAGTGAACTTTAATTTATTGTTGTTTTGTCATCTTAGTGACATCATGCACAAAAGTGCACTAATAGCTTGTTTTAAAATGTCTCTGACAATGTTGCATTTTCTGTTTTGAAATGACATGAATGTTTGTGCCACTGCTTAATAACCGTTTAATAAATAGAGTTTTGGTAAATTTACTTAGTTGTGATTTCCCTCTCTGCATGAAAGTTTAAAAGTACCATATATTAATGCAGTATGAAGAAGAATGTTTTAATGTAGACACATAGAATCATCATACTGGTGTGATTATATGCATCAAGTGTTAATTCAAGGCTAAAGCAAAATATTGAGATATATATCGTGTATCGTGACACGGCCTAAAAATATTGAGATATTAATAAAAGGCCATATCGCCCAGCCCTACTAGCAGCACTAGAAAATACAACTTTCTGTTGGCTAATTATTGTATTTAAATATATCTCAATTATTTGTATTTATTATTTTCTTCAGTATTTTTTATTAACTTCCAGAGGTGGGACCAAGTCATTGTTTTGCAAGTCACAAGTAAGTCTCAAGTCTTTGCCCTCAAGTCCGAGTCAAGTCCCGAGTCAAGACAGGCAAGCCCCGAGTCAAGTCCAAAGTCAAGACTGGAAAGTCTCAAGTCAAGTCCTAAGTCCTGCATTTTGAGTTTCGAGTCCTTTCAAGTCCTTTTAACCACAGACTAATATATTAACACAGATTGTGTATGCTTTTCAAACGCTGTATTTATTTATTAAAACAAGTGCATTTTAAATTGCAGGAAAGAAAATTGTGCTGACATTGCACTTTATAATAGCACTATTAACCAGTCATTTTAAACATTAACTCATTCCTTTACAGAACAAACACATTGAAAAATAAAGTGCAAATGTACTTATTTGTACAAAAGTGTTAACATTGAAAAAACATGACATATACGTGAACATAACAAAAAAGTTGTACTTTTTATATGTCAGGGCCCTATGCTGCATTGCATTTGCAAAAGACCAAATTAGCCAAGAGTCTGTCAGTCATTTGTGCACGATGGGGGCGTAGTATGATGCCACCATGGCTGAAAACTCGCTCCACTGGAGCACTGGAGGCAGGCACTGCCAAGACTCTCATGGCCACTCGGAACAGTGAAGGAAGAGTCTTCATGTTCAATGCCCAGAACAAAAGGGGGGAGAGAGTTGTTTTGGGTTGGTGCACTACTTGTAAGTGTATCTTGTGTTTTTTATGTTGATTTAATTAAAAAAAGAAAAGAAAAAAAAATTATTTCTTGTGCGGCCCGATACCAATCGATCCACGGACCAGTACCGGGCCGCGGCCCGGTGGTTGGGGACCACTGAGGTAAACAACCAACAGTATGTCAGAAAGCTAGCTAAAACGGTACACATATTCATAATATAGTATACATTTTAACTGACCTTTATTTTACTATTTTTGTCTTTTTTTAGGTGGCTAAAATACGCGGTGCTGCTGACCGCCGTCTAACTTTACGTGTGATGTATTGACTAACGTAACCCTGCTTAAAAAAAATCACTAAACAAAAAGTATGAATAAGGTAGTGAACTGCAACAGATTCCCGTGTTTGCAATAACGTTATAACGTTAGCAGTGAGTTTACAGCCTCACTGATTTAACTACACAGCAAATAAAAGTCACGTTACTTAGCCAATAAACGTTATCTTACATTCAAAACTTACCGTTCTTTGTGCAACTTCAAATGCCGGACGAAGTTGGAAGTTGTTGCCTCTCCATCAGTAATTTTCGAACCGCATGTGTTGCATACTGCAAACCGTTTTGTGTTGACCACCTCGTAATTTTTATACCCAAACAAAATTATTTTAGGTATCATTTTTTGTTCACTGGCGTGTGGTTTGGACATGTCTTCTTCGTTGGTTGTCCTGCAATTTGATTGGATGAATGCTGTGTGATGAAAACAAAGTAGATCTAATTTGATTGGCTGTTGTACTGACAGCACACCAGCTGACACACGCAACGCTGATAGACAAGTACACAATGAAAAATACGGAGCACTCCCGAATAACTTTTTCATCTTTGGGTTTTGGGGAAAGTAGCAAGTCATGTCAAGTCATGTCAATTCAAAAGGCTCAAGTCCAAGTGAAGTCACAAGTCATTGATGTTAAAGTCTAAGTCGAGTTGCAAGTCTTTTTACATTTTGTCAAGTCGAGTCTAAAGTCATCAAATTCATGACTCAAGTCTGACTCGAGTCCAAGTCATGTGACTCGAGTCCACACCTCTGTTAACTTCTAATAAAGCCTGGTAATAAAAAAGGTGGTTGTGTCAGAGAAAATATACAATTTGAAATAAACAAGATGTTAATTATTTTCAACTTTCCTGTTGTATATTGTTGACTGACTTCAAGTATCAATCACAGATTAATCAAATCTTTTTTTTAAATGGCACAAAGGTTTATACTTTTTTTACATACAGTATTTATTTAAAACATATGACTGAATATCTTGTACTTTAAAAAAAAAAAAAAAAATCACGGAATGTAAAATATTTACACATATTCTAAAAGCAAAAAAGGAAAAGCCTTAATGAAAAAAAGTACACTTTTGCAGAATATATGAACCATTTAGTAATTGAAAAATTGCAAATATTCTACATTAATAAAAACTAACATAATTATTAGTATGCTACTTAAAGGGGAACTGCACTTTTGGGGGAATTTTGCCTATCATTCACAATTATGAGAGACTAGAAGACAAAAGTTTTTTTTTTCTTGTTGCATTCTGACATACAAAAATCGGCTCGTTCTCGGTGGCTCACAATACAGCTATTGTCTATCATCATCACACTGGTGTGATTATAAGTAAGTATTAATTCAAGGCTAAGGCAAAATATCAAGATATATATCGTGTATCATGACATGGCCTAAAAATATCGAGATATTAATAAAAGGCCATATCGCCCAGCCCTAATTTCAGCATAACGTTGCTGTGTATTTTCTTTGTAGTAGTTTGAATACAAAACCGCACCACCTCCTTGTGCCTAATGGACATTCTTATTGTTCTTGTGTATCCCAACACAAAACATCATCCTTATGCTATATTCCCAACAGCCTTTTTCCTCACCCGCGGCCTCGACATGAGTCTATACGTTCCCATCCCCCCGCCCACAGATAAAGCAAAAAGCAGTACAGTAATGTCTCGTTGTGGTTATTGAATGGACTGCCACTGCTGACAGGGCGGTAATGAAACGGCGTCACCTCAATCAAAGTCTTTGTGTGGACAGAGCGCGATGCAAAGGTTGGGGTGAGGAAGAAGGAGAGCGGGGAGTGTATGGACACCATTAAACGTATGCTCTGGCTCATGCACTGAGGGAATGCAGACAAAGGCGCACGTGCCCGGAGTGACTTTACTGTACACTCTGCTAAACCTGACTGCAGTGAACGCTGCTCTGGGAGGAAGAGCTACAGTAGAGAGCAAGAAAAGTAGGTCATTGCTGCCTTGCTTTGGGTCACACGCTTTGCTGAGAGAGCGTGGCATCACTCAGTGCTTCTTCTACCCCGACTGTCACATGCTCTCATGGCTTTAAGGTGTCACCGGTTTTAGCTTTTTGCCCCATGGAATGAGTGCAGGGCTCAACAACCCACTGTGGCCTTCTTTATGGTCGTGGAGTCAGCTGATCGTCCACATGATTAGGATTTAATGACATGTTTAACTGAGTGGGAGCGTCTGTCGGAGCGCTGTTATTCTCAGCACCTGCCTGCGGCTTCTTCCAGCAGGTCTCAGGTGGCGACTGCACAAAATGAGGGCGCCGTCGATTCCCCTAATTTAGCTCCGTGTGCGGAAACATTTGCCGCTGGTTTCTCCAAATGGACTTTGTTTACGCAAACATGCGTGGTTTAGAAATGACTACTCAACGATATTCCCTGATTGCCTTCAAAACAGCTTTTTTTTAAATGAAATCAGATGATTTGAATACGAGTCAAACCAGCTCTTGTTTTTCTAAAGTTTGCACGCAAAGCAGAAACACTTAAAGCAGGGGTGTCGAAGTCATTTTAGATCGGAGGCCACATAGAGAAAAATATACTCCCAAGCGGGCCGGACTGGTAAAATCATGGCACGATAACTTAAAGGGGAACATTATCACAATTTCAGAAGGGTTAAAACCATTAAAAATCAGTTCCCAGTGGCTTATTTTATTTTTCGAAGTTTTTTTCAAAATTTTACCCATCACGCAATATCCCTAAAAAAAGCTTCAAAGTGCCTGATTTTAACCATCGTTATATACACCCGTCCATTTTCCTGTGACGTCACACAGTGATGCCAATACAAACAAACATGGCGGATAGAACAGCAAGGAATAGCGACATTAGCTCGGATTCAGACTCGTATTTCAGCGGCTTAAGCGATTCAACAGATTACGCATGTATTGAAACGGATGGTTGTAGTGTGGAGGCAGGTAGCGAAAACGAAATTGAAGAAGAAACTGAAGCTATTGAGCCATATTGGTTTGAACCGTATGCAAGCGAAACCGACGAAAACGACATGACAGCCAGCGACACGGGAGAAAGCGAGGACGAATTCGGCGATTGCCTTCTAACCAACGATTGGTATGTGTTTGTTTGGCATTAAAGGAAACTAACAACTATGAACTAGGTTTACAGCATATGAAATACATTTGGCAACAACATGCACTTTGAGAGTGCAGACAGCCCATTTCAGGCGCGCTAAGAACGTATATTTTTCCATGATTTCAGCACTCAGGTTAACCATACCTAAATAGACACAAAATACTGCATTACACAAGACTACCCGAATGTACTCGAATGATTGAAAAAAATAAATGTTTTTAAGCTAAATTATTGGTAAACACAGTTTATGTATAATAATTTACGTAAAACCGCGAGTAATGAATAAAGTTTTCATCTATTAATATATTCTGTAGACATACCCTCATTCGCTCTCTTTTCCTGAAAGCTGATCTGTCCAGTTTTGGAGTTGATGTCAGCATCTGCTTTGAGTGTCGCAGGATATCCACACATTCTTGCCATCTCTGTCGTAGCATAGCTTTCGTCGGTAAAGTGTGCGGAACAAACGACTGACCATTTCGTCGGCTTTCCCCACAGCCTCGTATTTTGAACAAATTTCGTCCAATTTCTTGCCACTTTCGCATCTTTGGGCCACTGGTGCAACTTGAATCCGTCCCTGTTCGTGTTGTTACACCCTCCGACAACACACCGACGAAAGTGAGAAAATGGCGGATTGCTTCCCGATGTGACGTCACGTTGTGACGTCATCGCTCCGAGAGCGAATTATAGAAAGGCGTTTAATTCACCAAAATTCACCCATTTAGAGTTGGGAAATCGGTTAAAAAAATATATGGTCTTTTTTCTGCAACATCAAGGTATATATTGACGCTTACATAGGTCTGGTGATAATGTTCCCCTTTAAAAATAAAGACAACTTCAGATTGTTTTCTTTGTTTGAAAATAGAACAAGCACATTCTGAAATTGTACAAATCATAATGGGTTTTTTTTTTTTACAATTACCTGTTGCCGTTAATAGTAAATATAATTTATTTGTCGTTATTCATATTTTCCGAAAATAAATTATGTGATATTGTTCATCAGTAAACTCATTGGTGTTAAATTTCAATCTATCAAGATGAAAAAAATATATCAAAATCATATTACAGGATGTTATTTATGTTGTTTGATTATTTTCCTCAACTTATGTACTGACATCATGTGGTTTATTTTGTACATATATAGCATCATGGGGCGGCATGGCGTAGTGGGTAGAGCAACCGTGCCAGAAACCTGAGGGTTGCAGGTTCGCTCCCTGCCTCTTACCATCCAAAAATCGCTGCCGTTGTGTCCTTGGGCAGGACACTTCACCCTTTGCCCCCGGTGCCACTCACACCGGTGAATTGAATGATGAATGATAGGTGGTGGTCGGAGGGGCCGTTGGCGCAAATTGCAGCCACGCTTCCGTCAGTCTACCCCAGGGCAGCTGTGGCTATGAAAGTAGCTTACCACCACCAGGTGTGAATGAATGATGGGTTCTACATGTAAAGCGACTTTGGGTACTTAGAAAAGCGCTATATAAATCCCAGGTATTATTATCATCTACAAAGATACAAAGAATTGCTATTGTTACATCCAGTGGACACATTTAGAACAGATGTTTCTTTCATTCAAACATTTCGGGTTAATTTTTATACTTAGCAAACTCATCGCGCGGGGCGGATAAAACCTGTTCGCGGGCCTGATTCAGCCCTCGGGCCGTACGTTTGACACCCCTGACTTAAAGGGTCTCTCTCTGATGCTGACAACATTGGCACTTTTTTCATAGTTATGGACTAAAAAATATATCTACAGGTAAAATTCCCCCCATGATAGAACAAGTAGTAATTCTAGGCTTGTGTTGGAACGCGTTTCAGCACATTTTGGAATGCCCACTTTTAGCTCCAAAATGTGCATCAGCCTGCTGAAGACCGGCGTCACGATCTGTTCACACAAGATCTTGTCTTATTTTGAGTTTGTTGGTGTTTTCCTGTGTTAAGTGTCTTAGTTCCTGCCTTGTGCTTTTATTTTGGTTGCACTTCCTGTCCGTTTGGTTATGCAGCACCTTGACTTTGTTTGCCAGCGCACGTGTTCCCTGTTTGCAATCAAGACAATTTCAATTCAGTTGTTGCTGCAGGCTGGTGTCGGAACATTGTTTTTCTGTGAATGCTTCATGTCAGTAACCCTTTACTGTCCTCCAGTAGTTCTTTCCCTTTTCTTCAGTGCTTTTCCTGCTGCACTCATCTTTTGTTTGTTTGTTTGTTCTCAGATGAAATACCTTTTTACCTACACACTGTCTCCTGCAAAATTGGGATCACGATAACCACCGCTGCAATGCGAACCCAGCGTCAAAACAGGAGGCAATTTTTATTGCATAGTATGCAATTTGGTAGCATCTTCATCCTGATTCATGTTATTTTTACACTTAATTTGAAGTTTTGATTAATTGTTGCAGGTTGTAGCAATGCAACTAAAGAAGGGGTCAGCCTGGTTACCTTTCCAAATGATGGGAATATGAGGAAAGCATGGACCGTTTCAGTCAAATTGACTTGATACACAACCAGAATTGTGTTTCAAAATTATCGGTATCGGTTTGAAAATGCGATGAGGTGGCGACTTGTCCAGGGTGTACCCCGCCTACTTCCCGAATGCAGCTGAAATAGGCTCCAGCGACCCCCCGTGACCCCAAAAAAAGGGACAAGCGGTAGAAAATGGATGCATGGATGGGTTTCAAAATGTAAAACTTATGACTTTTTAAAACGCCGCCGTGTACACGGACGTTGGGAGAAGTACAGAGCGCCAATAAACCGGCCAATCACATAATATCTACTAGGGTTGTCCCGATCCGATATTTGGATCGGATCGGTCGCCGATATTTGCCAAAAAATGCGTATCGGCAAGGCATGGGAAAATGCCGATCCAGATCCAGTTTAAAAAAAATTCCGGTCTGTGTTTTCCAACGCACCGATTTAAATAATACATTCCACTTTTCTGCTGCTCCCTAATTTCCGTTACGCATTTTCCAGCACACCTTCAACACAGCCACAGGTCTGTGTCCTAACCATTAAGACGGCCATGTGAATTAAAAGTTACCGGTAAAAATGTCAGCTGTGTGGGGGCAAACAATTGAAGGGAGTGTGTAGATAGTTTTTTTTTTTTTTTAAGTTTACACTTGTTCAAGAGTATTGATGCTGAGTTATAGACATTTTATCCCACTCAGGTTGTTTGTGTGTTTTGCTTTTTTAAATAATGTTTACAGCATTATTTGCACTTTATACTGTTCACTTTTTTACTGTTCAATGATGCCATTTCTCTTTGTCATGTATAATTTTGTCTATTTTGTGCTTATCCTTGAATAAACAGGTCAGTTTCTTGTTATTCAAACTCACCTAATTCAGCTGGCTAGTTGTTATCAAGAGTACTAAAACCCTTTTCAACATGAATCTGACAACTAAGTAGGTTAAATAACTTTAAACTTTAATACATTCTCGGATAGGCCAGTATCGGCCAGTATCTGTATCGGATCGGAAGTGCAAAAACAACATCGGTATCGGATCGGAAGTGCAAAAACCTGGATCGGGACATCCCTAATATCTACGGCTTTTCACACACACAAGTGAATGCAATGCATACTTTGTCAACAGCCATACAGGTCACACTGAGGGTGGCCGTATAAACAACTTTAACACTGTTACAAATATGCCCCACACTGTGAACCAACACCAAACAAGAATGACAAACACATTTCGGGAGAACATCCGCACCGTAACACAAAATGGGGCGGACCTAGTACAGTTAGCTACGCATTACTCAAAAACAAATTGATATTATGGGAGAGTCAATAAGCATTTTTCTTCATTTAGGCTTTGTGCTTAGCTAAGCTATAACTTCATATAATGCATTTATTTTAGAAGAGAAACAAATCAGTCATAACAAACATTCATAGCTAGTCATTGTCACTGTCATATTTTCACTAAAATATTGTTTCTGTGTACAGTTGCACACAAAATCCTAAATGATATTCATTGGATATTCAGGTTATTTGAAAAAATAAGTTCAATGGCTTTATCATGATACAAAAATGTTCAACTTGATGCCAAAACTAAAAAGTATAGACTATCAGGGCTATTCAACTGGCGGCCCGGAAATAACACTATAACGGCCCTCGAGTTCAGTTCAGAACTTGGGGAGACAAACATTTCTGTAGCAAATTCCTAAAAACACTAGAGTGCCCTTGTTGTATCGAGGTACTTGGACCACTGTAAACACATTGGCAGATCCTTGCATTTACATTTTAACCTTGCTAGCAAACATAGAACACTGCGGTCCAAACTTGTGATTTACATAACTCAGGCGTTCCTCAAAGCACCCCTCTTATTTTGTTTTCCAATCTGCCATATCGAAAGTTTATGCATTAAAAATAAGAGGACTGGACAATCTAGAATGCAACTGTATGTGTTCTGGTTAAATATGACATCAGTGTATCTTTAGTAATTGAAGAAATAAGTCCTTCTGTGTGGTAGATGCTGCAAAAGATCCAAAAATATCATCCAGTCAAGTCGGAATGACCTAGTTTCTTTCCATGCATGTCATTGGGAATTTCCAGTCATGACAAAAGAGAACACATTTTAATGCAGTTTACCTTTAAAAAGTGCCAAATCATCACCATTCCAATCTTTATGTGTGCTCTATGCTCAGGTTGCTCCCTGCAGTTGACAAACAGACATCAAATCATGTAAATACCTGTGCAGGGAGGTTCTACAATCTCTAGTTTTTATTGTTGAAGTTTGGTTATAATCATGTCCTGTACCACATGAGTTTTGTTCCTGTGGGCTAACACACCTATGTTTGATCAAAAGCACTAAGCCTATAGCGTGTTGACTCATGAGCTGGATCATGTCAGTGCAACATGGAGTGAAAAAGACGGGGAATATCATGCGAAATCTTGATCTCTCCTCCTCCCATTTCCCCTACTCCTCATCCCTGGGGGTCGGCTCGGCCCTCGGTATCAGTGGATCTCTGCCATGAATGCTCTTTCATGGCTTTTGCAGGCCAGGAAGGAAAGGAATGAAGCAGATAGGACTTGTCTGAGAAAATGTTCTTCCACTGTCTGAGCAATCTCTTCATAATAGAATGAGAAGGTAGTGGGCCTGTTTTTGCAAAAAACATTCCTGTGTTAGGATAGGAAGGGGCATGCTGTGGATCGTTCAGTTCTTCCCTTCTTTTTCCACGCTGAACATCTGCAGATTCTGCCGTAAGCGTCTCCTGTGACCGGCATTCATCTATAATGCATCCGTCAGTTTTGCACCGCCTTCAGGCACCTCTCTTCTGAATATTTCCCACCTGACCTTGTCTTTCTCCTCCCCCTCTATCTGGTGGTAGTGTGTGTGTGCGTTGGTGTGTCGCCCTGTCGATTCAGCAACGGCTTGGGAAGAGCACACATTTTGTTTTGAAAAGGAAAGGCCTTACACAAATGTCAGGCTATAAAACATGTGACCTCAGCCGAACAGCTGAGAGGAGACAAGAATGAAAAAAATATGCCAAACTGAATCGTTGAAAAAGGAAGACCGTGTGTTTTTGTGTGTGTGTGTGTGTGTGTGTGTGTGTGTGTGTGTGTGTGTGTGTGTGTGTGTGTGTGTGTGTGTCTGTTGCCATGGCAATCGTTCCATTAACTCACAGGCTGGGTTTTTTCCAAGCGGCGCTACTGACAAAATGAGAAAAAATCAGAGTGACAGAGCAGAGGCTCGCAGAAAGAAAGAGGGCGGGCGCACGCACTGGAGAAATGTAAGCAAACAAAGCAGACTTGAGCAAAACAAGAAAAACGTAGGCCTGCTCAGTCAGAGTGAAGGTGACCGAGGGAGGTGGGGGGGTATCAGCTGGGAATCCACCCTCCTTATTCTAGGAGTCAAAGATCAGGGCCCCAAAGGGACTAAGACTCTTCTAAATACTTCTTTTTCTTCCTGAAAACAGAATGAATGCAGAAAAGTTATTCAACACATGATGTCATCTAGACCAAACACACCAGCAGTAGTCTATTTTTGTATAGTTCCAGGAATACGCCAGTCCTGCCTTTACAGTCTGCTTCACAAATGTGTGGTTCATTATTAAAGTTCACAAACTGTGAATTACAACTGTCTGGAACATACAAGAAGGGACGGGTGTTGATTACATTTTAACTGATACTACAAACCCCGTTTCCATGAGAGTTGGGAAATTGTGCAAGATGTAAATATAAACCGAATACAATGATTTGCAAATTCTTTTCAATCCATATTCAATTGAATGCACTACAAAGACAAGATATTTGATGTTCAAACTCATAAACTTTATTTTTTTTTGCAAATAATAATTAACTTAGAATTTCATGGCTGCAACACGTGCCAAAGTAGTTGGGAAAGGCCATGTTCACCACTGTGTTACATGGCCTTTCCTTTTAACAACACTCAGTAAACGTTTGGGAACTGAGGAGACACATTTTTTAAGCTTCTCAAGTGGAATTATTTCCCATTCTTGCTTGACGTACAGATTAAGTTGTTCAACAGTCCGGGGGTCTCCGTTGTGGTATTTTAGGCTTCATAATGCACCACACATTTTCAATGGAAGGCAGGTCTGGACTACAGAAAGGCCAGTCTAGTACCCGCACTCTTTTACTATGAAGACACGTTGATGTAACAGGTGGTTTGGCATTATGTTGCTGAAATAAACAGGGGCGTCCATGGTAACGTTGCTTGGATGGCAACATATGTTGCTCCAAAACCTGGATATATCTTTCAGCATTAATGGCGCCTTCACAGATGTGTAAGTTACCCATGTCTTGGGCACTAATACACCCCCATACCATCACAGATGCTGGCTTTTCAACTTTGCGCCTATAAGAATCCGGATGGTTCTTTTCCTCTTTGGTCCGGAGGACACGACGTCCACAGTTTCCAAAAACAATTTGAAATGTGGACTCGTCAGACCACAGAACACTATTCCACTTTGTATCAGTCCATCTTAGATGAGCTCAGGCCCAGCGAAGCCGACGGCGTTTCTGGGTGTTGTTGATAAACGGTTTTCGCCTTGCATAGGAGAGTTTTAACTTGCACTTACAGATGTAGCGACCAACTGTAGTTACTGACAGTGGGTTTCTGAAGTGTTCCTGAGCCCATGTGGTGATATCCTTTACACACGGATGTCGTTTGTTGATGCAGTACAGCCTGAGGGATCGAAGGTCACGGGCTTAGCTGCTTACGTGCAGTGATTTCTCCAGATTCTCTCAACCCGTTGATGATATTACGGACCGTAGAAGGTGAAATCCCTAAATTCCTTGCAATAGCTGGTTGAGAAAGGTTTTTCTTAAAGTGTTCAACAATTTGCTCACGCATTTGTTGACAAAGTGGTGACCCTCGCCCCATCCTTGTTTGTGAATGACTGAGCATTTCATGGAATCTACTTTTATACCCAATCATGGCACCCACCTGTTCCCAATTTGCCTGTTCACCTGCAGGATGTTCCAAATAAGTGTTTGATGAGCATTCCTCAACTTTATCAGTATTTATTGCCACTTTTCCCAACTTCTTTGTCACGTGTTGCTGGCATCAAATTCTAAAGTTAATAATTATTTGCAACAAAAAAAAAAAGGTTTATCAGTGTGAACATTAAATATGTTGTCTTTGTAGCATATTCAACTGAATATGGGTTGAAATGATTTGCAAATCATTGTATTCCATTTATATTTACATCTAACACAATTTCCCAACTCTTATGGAAACGGGGTTTGTAGTACCAAATCGGTACTTGGAAAAACAGTGCTGATGCTTAACCTGTACTTAAAAAATGGAAAACATGCACAGTAGAGTGGCCAGACAAAAGCCATTCCTTTGTAAATGCTTGCCAAAATGCACCTGAAAGACTCATAAACAAAATGATCTGGACTGATGAGACTAATAATGAGAATGCCAGGCGTCATGTTTGGAGGAAACCAGGCACCGCTCATCACCAGGCCAATACCATCCCTACAGTGAAGCATGGTGGTGGCAGCATCATGCTGTGGGGATGTTTTTCAGCAACAGGAACTGGGAGACTAGTCATGATGGATGGAAAGATGAATGCAGCAATGTACAGAGACATCCTGGATGAAAAACTGCTCCAGCGCTCTTGAAGAAAGACTGGGGCGACGGTTCATCCTTCATCAGGACAACGACCCTATTACTCAGCCAAGATATCAAAGGAGGGCTTCAGGGCAACTCTGTAAATGTCATTGGGTGGCCCAGCCAGGGACCAGACTTGAAGCCAGTTGAACATCTCTAGAGAGATTTGAAACCAACAATCATCCAACCGGATGGAGCTTGAGAGGTGCTGCATAGAGGAATGGGCAAAGAGTAATGAGGGAAACTGCCCAAAGATAGGTGTGCTAAGCTTGTGACATTGTATTAAAAAAGACTAGAGGCTGTAATTTCTGCCAAAGGTGCATCAACAAAGAGTACTTATGTATTTGTATTTTTTTTGTTTTTTGTTTAGTTTTAATACATTTGCAAATAAAAAAACAAAAAACGTTTCACTTTGTAATCATGGGGTGTTGTCCGTAGAATTTATTCCGTTTTGGAATAAGGCTGTAACCACAAGGCCTGCTCAGTGGCCAAAGACTATACAAATGGGACCCATTACCTCCTTGCTTGGCACTCAGCATCAAGGGTTGGAATTGGGGGTTAAATCACCAAAACAATTCCTGGGCACGGCCACTGCTGCTGCTCACTGCTCTCCTCACCTCCCAGGGATGAACAAGGGGATGGGTCAAATGCAGTGGACACATTTCACCACACCTAGTGTGTGTGTGACAATCATTGATACTTTAACTTTAACTTTAACATAACAACATTTTGAAAAAGTGAAGCATTGTGAATACTTTCCGGTTGCACTGTAATACATTCCAAAATAGGAAGTAAAATTGTCAGAATTATTGCGGCAACACAGACAATATACAAAAAGCGACTTTTGTGTTGTAATATTGATGCTCATAATGCGGGATTTGTAAATGCAACCTTGCTCGCTGTAACTGTCACTAGGGCTTAAAGAGGAAGTGATGTGTTGTTGTTGTTATGGCGCGTCCAGTCAACCTCAGAAGTCGGAAGTCGGAGCTTTAGAATGACATCACAGCCAACTTATTAGTGTTCCAGGTACAAGGTCCACATCCAAATGGCCACATTCAGGAGAGATATATTTGCTCTTGCTTTGTTTGAATATAAACAACTTTTGAAAAAATATGCAGTACTTCTTCAACTTTCAAACACGATATATGGAAAGGAAACACAGATGCAATTGCTAGCGATGTAAAACATATAAAACATGAAACAATTGAATTTACACTACAGTAACATTACCATATTCTGTATAAACGTCCAACAATACGTCATATACGGTTGATTTAGTCACGAAAAATAGTAAGAAATGCTCAAAACGGATATTACAAAAGGTTCTCCTATTGTTTGCCATCTTTGAAGCCAACTCCGGAATTACTAAGGACTCTCCGACTTTCCCAGTAAGAAATCCGACAACGGGTGCGTCCTAGTTGAAATTTCCGACTAGGATCTCGGAAATTCCGACTTCCTAGAACAAATGGCACGCACCAGTAGAGATCTGTAGACCCAGCGGCCCCGTCTCCGCCTACTGCTTCGCTTTGTCAGCAAAGTTACCATCTCACATGATCCGCCCGAATGCAACTGAGATAGGCTCCAGCACCTCCCGCGACCCCGAAAGGGACAAGCGGTAGAAAATGGATGGATGGATGAGTCAAGACCTGCCCCAACAGCCATTACAAGTCATGTGTTCTATGAAGAAATTGGTCATTTACGTGCCTTTCAAGAATCGTAGTGTTCAAAGATTTATTTATTTTTGTTATTTGTCATGAGTTTTTTATTTTGTATTAAATGCTGACATGATGCAATTCAGGGGTTCTCAACCTTTTCCAATACAGAGGGGACCGGGACCCACTCAAATATTACCACTGAATTAGTAGCCTTACACTTGATTTTAATCATATTCAATAATTGTATCTTACCTACTTACAGTTTAACAGGATAAACCTTCCATCCATCCATCCATTTTCTACCGCTTATTCCCTTTTGGGGTCGCGGGGGGCGCTGGAGCCTATCTCAGCTACAATCGGGCAGAAGGCGGGGTACACCCTGGACAAGTCGCCACCTCATCGCAGGGCCAACACAGATAGACAGACAACATTCACACTCACATTCACACACTAGGGCCAATTTAGTGTTGCCAATCAACCTATCCCCAGGTGCATGTCTTTGGAGGTGGGAGGAAGCCGGAGTACCCGGAGGGAACCCACGCAGTCACGGGGAGAACATGCAAACTCCACACAGAAAGATCCCGAGCCCGGGATTGAACCCAAGACTACTCAGGACCTTCGTATTGTGAGGCAGATGCACTAACCCCTCTGCCACCGTGAAACCTTATCAGATGATATTAAACCATCTGTTAATCATACAGATTATTATCGAGGCTTAGCTCAGGCTGATTACAAAAACATTACTAATCAAATATACTGCACAAGAAGGGACTCATACAAACTGGAGGTTCATACAATTACACAGTGCTAAAATAAATAAATTATAACTAAAACAATAATAAATACTAATAATGTGTACCGTATTTTTCGGACTATAAGTCGGCCGGGGGTGAGACTTATACTCAGGAGCGACTTATGTATGAAATTATTAACACATTACCGTAAAATATCAAATAATATTATTTAGCTCATTCACGTAAGAGACTAGACATATAATATTTATATAGCATGTTATATGTTATAGTTATTTGAATGACTCTTACCATAATATGTTACGTTAACATACCAGGCACGTTCTCAGTTGGTTATTTATGCGTCATTTAACGTACACTTATTCAGCCTGTTGTTCACTATTCTTTATTTATTTTAAATTGCCTTTCAAATGTCTATTCTTGGTGTTGGGTTTTATCAAATAAATTTCCCCCAAAAATGCGACTTATACTCCAGTGCGACTTATATATGTTTTTTCCCTTCTTTATTATGCATTTTCGGCCGGTGCGACTTATACCCCGGAGCGACTTATACTCCGAAAAATGCGGTATGTTTCTTGAATAAACTGCCAATAGAATTAAAGTGCAAATAAAAATACACTACTTTAGTCGTAATTTTTGCGCTTAAGAAACTTCTCTATGACTTTAGCTCCAGACTTCTCCTGTGTGTTTGATATTGTCATTACTCCCACAAGTGGTGGAAAAGTGTATTACAACTGAGTACCGCTGCGGTCCCAGAAACAAGTATGTTTGGTATTTTCGCAGCCCAACAATGGGCACACACTAATGTAATTAATGTAAACAATGTTACTATTAATTTACATACTGTAAGTACAATGATACGGTATTGCTCCTGCAGTCTTGCCAATGACTTCCACAAGATGGCGCACAGCTGTATATTTCTATGGTTACTGCTTAGCTTGTTATGAGAGCTCCTCTTGGTGTGTTAAGGTCAACAATAAAGTTTAAAAAGTGTGTCAGACTCTGTGCGCTTCTGTCAGGACGCAACATTACTAACAAGAAGTTACTTGTAAAAATCACTGCCAAGCACTTGTTGCTGGTTGCTGAGTCAGCATTGCGCCATAATGAAGCATCGATAGCGTATGCTTATTTCAGTCTGGCGCAGGTTTTATGTTTTCTTTCATTTTGAGGGATTGCCTTTGGACATGGTCTACAGAACATGTTACGCTGATGTGTCCTAAATGTTGTCGAGCGGACTGCAAACTGCTGCTTCTATAGTACCGGAGAGGATTTATTAAATACACAGTAAAGGCCAAAAGTTTAGACACACCTTCTCCTCATTCAATGCGTTTTCTTTATTTTCATGACTATTTACATTGTAGATTGTCACTGAAGGCATCAAAACTATGAATGTGTCATGTGTGGGTCGCAGCTTATTGCGAGGTTCGTTCTCCCAGGATGCAAACGGACGACTCCGGACAGGACTTGCAGGTAGGAACATGATTTAATCTTAAAAAACACTCAACGAGGTACAAAACAGAAAACAAACCGACGGAACAAGGTGCCGATCGCACTTGAAGCTAAGGCTACTGCTTAGCACAGACTAAAGACAAGAAAAACTTACGTAATAGTAGCGTGACGCAAACAAAGAAGCCAGGACGAGTGACCGGCAAAGGCAGGCTTAAATAGTGTCTCTGATGAGTAACAGGTGAGCGTCCCAAACACAAGAGGCAGGTGAAAATAATAAGCAGCTATGGTAACAACTCAGAGGTGCACAAACAGGAACTAAAGGAGTCCAAAACTGACAGAAAACACAAAACATGATCCGGACCACGGATCATGACAGAATGAACACATGTGAAGTTATGTACTTAACAAAAAAAGGTGAAATAATTGAAAACACGTTTTATATTCTAGTTTCTTCAAAATAGCCACCCTTTGCTCTGATTACTGTTTTGCACACTCTTGGCATTCTCTTTATGAGCTTCAAGCAGACCTGTGAAGTGAAAAACATTTCAGGTGACTATACCTCTTGAAGCTCATCGAGAGAATGCCAAGAGTGTGTAAAGCAGTTATCAGAGCAAAGGGTGGCTAATTTGAAGGAACTAGAATATAAAACATGTTTTCAGTTTTTTCACCTTTTTTTTTGTTAGGTACATAACTACACATGTGTTCATTCATAGTTTTGATGCTTTCAGTGACAATCTACAATGTAAATAGTCATGAAAATAAAGAAAACGCATTGAATGACGAGAAGGTGTGTCCAAACTTTTGGCCTGTACTCTATATTTCATGATAGTTACTGTAAATATGTGAAAGAAGGGAAACATCTGTCAGATATTCATTGTCATGCATTGTTGTATGAGTCATAAAAGTCAAATTTTGCATAATAGTAAGCCCACGCCGCCACACTTAAAGAAAAGTTACATCTTGCATGTTTGGCTGCATTATGTTCTTCAATCCAACAAGATCCCGCACACTTTAGTTTGAGATCGAGGCCAAGGACAACATGTGAGTTGTCCAATCCTGAGAGAAGCCAGGGCGGTGCAGTTCAGGCACATCTTGCCCCACCCTGCAGTCGTGTCTGACTCCGGTTGCCTAATAAGCAGCCCCGACCACAGCAAGGGCGCTGGCTCGAAATTGCAATTCAAAATCCAGCTGGCGGCGCTGGCCTGCTGACATCACCACCACCATCGCAGCCTCCATTCCACTTTTGATTTGATGATGCAATGTCATGTGAAGAACAGTGCATATTCACAAAGATGTCTGCTTGTTTTTGTACTTTTTTTTTTTTTTAAACCAAGATAATCTTGAGAGATGCACCTGAGCAGGGCTTTTATTGTGGTGGAATAAAGGGGTGAGGCACCATATCACCTAGGAGATGTTAAGACGGGCAGGAAAGTGACGCACACTCCAGCACCACGTAATAGACTCATTGTGTTGCGTGCTCTTAGCAAAGGTCACAATCACTGACTACTAAACATGACCTCATTTGACTCCACGTACAGGAAGTGGTCACCACTGACTTAACATGTGTCATCTTTTGTTCTCCCCAGGTCCGGGAGATTCTGGGCCGATGTTCCTGTCCTGCACAGTTTCCTATGATCAAGGTGTCAGAAGGAAAGTACAAAGTAGGAGACTCCAGTGCACTGATCTTCATAAGGGTACGTCTGCATCATACATAATTATACATAATTACACGTTACTGTAAAGCATGAGGCTTTTATTTATTTTGATGTAAGATGCACAGTTCAGTAGGTTGTAAAATGTGGAACAAGGGAGAATTGCTCACTGTTTGACACACAACACAAGAGTTTTTCCAAAAGCAAGTTGTTTTAAACTTGAATACTTCCCAGAAATACACGTAATAAATAAGTCGGTAAAAGACGCTGATCTATTAAAGGTTTGTGTGTATTAATGTGTACTTGATAATATGCGCAAAGCTAATCTACTAAACTTGTGCGTGTTTGCCTTCATGCATACACTGAATATATGCTGATTTTTAGAACACCCACAGGGCTGTGAGGAGCAGACACAAATATAATTATTTAGCACTCGCAATGTGATCTATCAAGCCTGAAGAAGTTTGCAGCCGCTGTTTTGCGTCTTGATCTACTAAGATCCAAATAACACGTGCTAAACTGCATGTACAACCTAAATAATTGTGTGTACTAATAGTGGGCTATTTAAATTAGGTTTTTGTGTGTATACCAGCTGTCACCATGGAAACACTCATTTCCCTCCGCATTTACGGCATCACATGGTCCACCCGGCAGGGTTTTGTTATGTTGTTGACATGCAGTACACACATATTGTCATGTCTGGATCATGTTTTGTTTAAGTTATGTTCTGTTTGGGTTTTGGACTCTTTTTAGTTCCTGCCTTTTCACTTCCTTGTCTTGTTTCCATGGTTACCCATTAGTTTCACCTGTTCCACGTTTGGCGTCACGCTTTGCACTCGCACACCTGTCACTAATCATGTCACTGCTATTTAAGCCTGTTTGTTTCTGTTATTCATCCTGGTGACATTATCCTTTCTCACTCTGTTTACCTCTGCGCACTTCATGCCATGTCAAGTAAGTTTTTTCTATTCATGCCACAGTTAGCGACTTTTGTTCATGTCCATAGTTTTTTGCCCACGTGCAAGTCTTTTTGTTTCATTAGTCAAAGTTTGTACTTCCGCCTTGAGCGCGCTTTTTGTTCCTTTGTTAGTGTAAAATAAATAATGTCTTTACCTTCACGCCATGCCACATCCAGCTTTACTTGCATCTCGGGAAAACAAACACACCTTAGTCCACATCTTGACACATATAATATGTACCACCTTTTGTAGGTTTAGCACGCTGAAGGTGCGTTCTGGGAGGCGGTGTTGTGATGGTGCATCTGAAATGATTCGGACGCAAAAAAATTAACATTGAAAACATTTTTTCATTTAGGAAATACAGTGGAACCTCGATTTTAAAACTTAATTGGTTCTTGAACATGGTTCGTAATGTTAAAGTCCCATCAATAGTCACACACACACACACTAGGTGTGGTGAAATTACCCTCTGCATTTGACCCATCCCCATGTTCACCCCCCGGGAGGTGAGGGGAGCAGTGAGCAGCAGCGGTGGCCGCGCTCGGGAATCATTTTGGTGATTCAACCCTCGATTCCAACCCTTGATGCTGAGTGCCAAGCAGGGAAGCAATGGGTCCTATCTTTATAGTCTTTGGTATGACTCGGTCGGGGTTTGAACTCACGACCTTCCAGTCTCAGAGCAGACACTCTAATTACAAGGCCACTGAGCAGTAAACTGAAACGTTCCCATAAGAAACAATGTACACATTAATAATTGGTTGTAGACTCGATAAAACTCCCTATTTTAGTAAAAAGAATGCACACTTTGAAGACATTTTAATACCTGAAATATACTGTATATCAAAACAACATAACAAGGGGGTAACAAAACAACAACGGTATGCTGAACTGTCAACGCGCGCACACACACAAAAGTGCCTTTGCCTTTGGCGTTCTCCAAAATGTTAACAACCATGTTGCTACAATAAAAAACAAAATGGGGAAATCCTTTTTACCTTGTCCCAGCTTTGGTGAATTCGTGTGGCAATTTTTTGAACACTCTGGGAGTTTCGGAGTAGTACATAAGCAGTGGCAGTCACCGCTAGCGTTTGCACGAACTAGCAGTGTGAGGTGATCCTTCATGGGCTCTTTTTAAACTTTTCAAACCACCCACGTCTTAAATTGTTCTTCCGTGCACGTTCCAGCATGGTCCCCTCCGGACAACAAGTCGCCAAATAAATGGCGAGCCTTCTTGCAAATGATTGCCTCAGAAATGCTATCACCTGCTAGCTGCTGTTCATCTATCCACACAACCAACTGTTTTTCAGCCTGACTTTTCTCTTGGCCCTTGCAAAGATATTTAACCCTTTTGGCAAAGTCAGCAACCATATAAAAGTCGTTTTTTTTATAGTGGTTGCAATTGTGGATTGGTTTCTTCTATATTTGCAAGCCAAATCCTCAATCCGTGCGCCAGTAATACTCCTGTTTAAGTCCACAGCAAATCCTTTCTTCTTTCAAGGGTGGTTTGTTGGCTTTTTGGACCTATATGTTATGGTTACAGAGGGGAGATGACGGCTCAGACACCAGGGGGCAGTAATGTTCAAAGATTTATTATATATATAGGCCATGTATATAATAATAAAACAATAATAATATTAACCAAGGAAATGTAGTGTGAACTAGATCCAAAAGTGTATGTGGTGTAAAGCTATGTGTGTAGTTAGCTGAAGTGTGTGTTACCAAGTGTTGAACGAGAGATGAGGAAGTCCAGGGGAAGAGAGAGATCCGTGTCCAAACGGGAGGTCGAGATCCAAGATGCAGTCCGGGAAGCGGGGGGAGAAACGAGGTATGTCGAGACGCACAGCTCGACACGTGGAACAAAGGCAGACTGCAGGAAGGACGACAAGGGAAAACGTGAGACCATATAAACACGACGGAGGAAAACACAGAGAGCGAAGGAAGGTTTGCATAGAGCAGGACGTGGCTTACTGTACGCGAACAGAAGGTTGGCATGGCAGGTTGTGCGATCTTATGAAGGCAGCTCGTTCATCCCAGGCAGGTGCGCAGATTATAGATCTTCTGTAGCTGTGCGGAGGTGCGCCCGCAGCGGAGGGGAAACGCCCGTGGGCGTGGCCCGCGGTGCTCTCACTGGAGCGCACAGACGGATGAGCGGCGTTGGCAGGAGTCTGAGCAGTAACACCATATTGATTAACCAAAATTGATAATGGTGAGAATAAAAACACACGCTGAATGAAGCCCTGAGAAGTGATGGCCGAGAAATGACTGTGTAAACAGGATGTGAGGAAGTGGGCCCCGCCTCTTCAAAATGACCACGCCCGTGTGTAGAGGAAGTGATGTCATCAAAATGGTAGCGCCGTAAGGCTCCCAGCAGCACTCAAAATTAATGACTGAAGCATTCATTCGCTGAGACATGGTTTGCACACAGATGCATATTTTTGTGTAAACCAAAAAGGTCGCAAATAGAGGCGTTCGTTAATCGAGATTTGACTGTTTATTATAACAATACATCTCCTATATGAAAAAATAAACACCATTTTAAAATATGCCAGCAGATACCAATACAATCATTTTAATACATTTAAATTATACCTTTAATTTAAGTCACCCATTCTATAAAATTATAAAATGATATTGCTGAATGGACAATATGTCTAATATTTTTATTTCTCACTGTCCAAATATGTTGACACACACAGATGGAATATTTTCTCTCACTCATGTGTTTTTGCTGCCTGATTGCTTCCTTTCTCACAGCCTTTTCTTGCGTGTCTGGGCCAATTTACATGTACATTCCAGACGTTTTAGTGTTGATAAATCATATTGCGAGTGCGAAATGATTATATTTGCGTCTCCTTCTCTGAGTATTTGTGGGTGTTCTGATAATGAGCATATATTCTGCCTATATATGAAGACAGACATGCTAAATTGATTGCACCCGCTATTTTGTTCAGTTAAGAGACGCAATCCTCAGCGCACAGGTTTTAGTAGATCAGCTTTGTGTATGCTATCAAGTTTGCACAATAACAATTACACACAAACCTTTAGTAGACCAAGTCCATAGTTTCCTAGTTCCAGATTGCACCACCTTAGATATGTTTGGGTTTTAAGATTTATACAACAGCACTCAGCACAGACTGTGCTCCATGTTGACTGTTTTTAAACTGCATTTGTCTGGCCCACTCCCAAGACTGCCATTTTTCCCCAGTCAAACGCAAATAAAGCTTTAAGTCATTTCCGGCATCAGTTTGCTTAAGCAGCACTGTGTGTCTCAGTTTTAGATGAAGAGTTGCCACCATGCCCGCGTCAAACCTCCCAGGACTGGGTGGGGATGCTGCTGCACATCGTGTATTGATTTGGTCTCGCTTACCTAAATGGTGCCGCTGCCACATTTATAGCGTGTTCCAAATAGTGTGGATCTACAGACTGCACTGTAGAAATCTTACAGATATTCCCTACATTTCATAGATTTTAACATGACAATTTATATTTATTATATTGTCACACTGTTGAAATAATCGCCCTAGTCAATTTTTATCAAGATTGTTTAGTTTTTTTGCCTAAAACATCTCACGACGCTGGCCACCTATGGTAAAATGACCTACGTCCTCATTTGATCAGATCATGTGATTTTGCCCCTTTAAGATAATGGCCTATGAAAAATAAATGACTTTGGCAATTTTTTTAACATGCCTAATATGGTAGGACTTTATTTTGAAGGTGTCTACATAAGAGTGACAGGAGCGTATCATGAACATGACATAGGATGTATCATGAACATGTATGACACTTTGAAGGAACATTAATGCACATGTTTATGACAGACTTGTGTGACTCTTATGTAGACACCTTCAAAATAAAGTGTTTTCCATATCTTGCTTAAGTCACAAAGTCATCTTTTTTCTCGTTTCTTTTAATTTACACAGTGTTATTACTACGCCAATAAACATCCTTTGTTACATCCATTTGAGTGAAATGTGTCAGGATCAAACACTGATGACATCTATTAAAGGCCTACTGAAATGCGATTTACTTATTTGAACGGGGATAGCAGGTCCATTCTATGTGTCATACTTGATCATTTCGCGATATTGCCATATTTTTACTGAAAGGATTTAGTAGAGAACATCGACGATAAAGTTCGCAACTTTTGGTCGCTGAAAGAAAAGCCTTGCCTGTACCGGAAGTAGCAGACGATATGCGCGTGACGTCACAGGTTGTGGAGCTCCTCACATCTGCACATTGTTTACAATCATGGCCACCAGCAGCGAGAGCGATTCGGACCGAGAAAGTGACGATTTCCCCATTAATTTGAGCGAGGATGAAAGATTTGTGGATGAGGAAAGTGAGAGTGAAGGACAAGAGAGCAGTGGGAGCGATTCAAATAGGGAAGATGCTGTGAGAGGCGGGTGGGACCTGATATTCAGCTGGGAATGACTAAAACAGTAAATAAATACAAGACATATATATATACTCTATTAGCCACAACACAACCAGGCTTATATTTAATATGCCACAAATGAATCCCGCATAACAAACACCTCCCCTCTCCCGTCCATATAACCCGCCAATACAACTCAAACACCTGCACAACACACTCAATCCCACAGCCCAAAGTACCGTTCACCTCCCCAAAGTTCATACAGCACATATATCTCCCCAAAGTCCCCAAAGTTACGTACGTACGGGCGAGCGATCAAATGTTTGGAAGCCGCAGCTGCATGCGTACTCACGGTACCGCGTCTGCGCATCCAACTCAAAGTCCTCCTGGTAAGAGTCTCTGTTGTCCCAGTTCTCCACAGGCCAATGGTAAAGCTTGACTGTCATCTTTCGGGAATGTAAACAATGAAACACCGGCTGTGTTTGTGTTGCTGCAGTCGGCCGCAATACACCGCTTCCCACCTACAGCTTTCTTATTTGCTGTCTCCATTGTTCATTGAACAAATTGCAAAAGATTCACCAACACAGATGTCTAGAATACTGTGGAATTTTGCGATGAAAACAGACGACTTAATAGCTGGCCACCATGCTGTCCCAAAATGTCCTCTACAATCCGTGACGTCACGCGCTGACGTCATCATACCGAGACGTTTTCAGCAGGATATTTTGCGCGAAATTTAAAATTGCACTTTAGTAAGCTATGTGCATGTGTTGCAATGTTAAGATTTCATCATTGATATATAAACTATCAGACTGCGTGGTCGGTAGTAGTGGGTTTCAGTAGGCCTTTAAACAAGACGCAAGGAATTAAACAGAGACAGAATTAAATTTGGCTCAATGAGGAGAAACGTGTAGCCACTGTACCCTTGCACAGTGTCGTCCCACGCTCCTGACAAAAGATTGTACGCCTCGTCTTTTATTTGGACTTTCCCTGATTACATGGCAACAGCTGTTTCTAAGGGACGGGGGACGTAAACAGCCATCGCCTTTGATTACAAACAGTTCAAAGAAAAGGTCGTAAAACAGTTCGAAGAAGAGGTCGTAAAACAGTACAAAGAAACAGAACACCTTCATGTTGCTTCCCATCCTACACAGTGGAGTTTTACAAGCCTTCTTCTTGGTAGGATCAAAGACAGCTTTTGTCTTCTCGCCGGGAACTCAAGTTATCACAAAGTTTTAATATCGGCAGTCCGATATTATCGGACATCCCTAGTAAAAAACTATAGTATCGTTTTTCCATTTACATTAATATGCTGTAAAAACCACCGTAGATTTTACAGTAACATTGTGATGACTGAGCTGCCAGTTTTTTACTGCAAAATCAAATTATTTTTTTTTACAGTTATGTAGAAAATATAATAATCAAATGCATAGGCAATTGTATCATGATATCATAAGGTGAATCCCTATGCATTTATTTTGATAAATTATTCACGGTTCCAAGCGGCACTCTGAGGGCAGTCTTGTGGCCCTCAGTTATGACGAGTCCGACACCCCTGTTTTAGGGAGATGTGTTTGTGTATGTGTGCTCATCTGCCATTCTGGCAGCGTTAGCCTTGTCACATTAGTTCTGTTCACGCTGTCGCCGCCCTCTCCTGGTTCCTCACGGAGGATGAGGGTGATTATGCATACGCCTGAGCAGCCATACAAGCGCGGCCAACACGCCTTCTTTATTCTGCTGAGTAGAGGAAGCTGCAGCCGACTTGAATGCCAAAAAAAAAAGCTATTCAGTAGCGGAAGCACTGTAAAGGGTCTTTGGGGCTAAACAAGGCCATGAAACATACAAAGCAAATGAACCATATGAACAGAGGGGGGAGTTCATAATGTTTCTTTGCCTCCAGGGGCATTCACTTCAGCTTGGAGGAGATGCCCTCAGTCAGAAAAATTTGAGTTTAATTTTGGATTGGAGCAGTACAATTAGAGAAATTGCCTCAGCTGCTGTTGCCATAGAAACAGAGTCTCTCTCTTGCCTCAGCAGCCGAGCCATGGAACATGGTACCCGAGCATCTTTTCAGCCTCTTCGGGCCATAAGCAGAGAGCTCAGCAGATCCTGAAATGAATAAATAATATAGATGATATATGAATAATATAGCTGTACTGTAATACACCGAAACAAATACTTAACTGTTCAAGTCAATATAACTTGGATCCTAATAGTAGTTTGTTGAATTATGTATAAGATGCTCGGCCATAGGATGCTATAAATCTGCTCAGATAATGTTTTTAATGTCTACTCACAGTTGCATCACTCAGTCTCTCCACTCATTTGATTTTCTCTCTGGTATCATATTTCACACACACACAGCAATTATGATTTGTGACATATATGTACCTTTTTAATAGGGGTGCACAAAAAAAGACTATTCACATCCAAATCGCGATTCTTATTCATTCCGATTCTAAAACGATTCATAGTTTTCAAAAATCGATTAGAAAAAAAACAGTATATATGTGTATGTATATGTATATGTATATTTATTTATTTATTGAATTTATTATTTAAAAAAAATATTTTTTCTAAATTTTATTTAATTTTTGTATTTATTTATTTGTATTTATTATGCTAATACATTTTTCAAAAGGCGTCTTTAGGCCATCTCCCTACGACTAGAAGGAGCTTTACTAATCTGTAACCTATTTTTAAAAAGTTATACCAAATATTACATTGTGAGAATCGATTTGAATCACGAATCGTGTTGAATCGAGAATCGATTCTGAATCAATTTGTCACCCCAATAATCAGATCAAATCGTTAGATCCCCCAAAGATTCACACGCCTAGTTTTTATTTATGAATATTTAGGAATTGCCAGTTCAGTATAAGTATTTTATGATCAATAAACATATTATTTGCTTACAGTTTACAATGACGCCTCCAAACTCCTTTCTCTATTTTTTACATTTTATTTTTTATTTTAAATTTCTCACATAGGAATCAACTGTAATTGAAAAATTCTGTTACAGAGTCAAACTGTCACCCTCCTAAAACCTTTATTAACTGCGCATTGACATTCATTACTGTCATACAAGTGTAAATGAAAGTAAACATATCATATTTTCGGAAAATGTGGTTGAGGATTTGCAGCAGAGAAATAAAATGATATTTCAGTGAAGATGGTATGACAAATATGTATCTTTTCAGTGTGTATTGAAGATGTCCTGATCCCAATCATGGGATGGGATCGGGGGCCGATATTTGCCTTTTTTTAAATGATCGAAGCCGCTTCTAAAATACGAATCCTCACCACCATGGTGGGAAATAAACTAAGTTTCTTCCAATTACCATTATCACTGGAGGACTCGAGGATAAGGAATGCTTAAGCATGACACACACACACACACCCACACACACACACTGAGCAGGACGACACAAGAAGTTAGCAGCAAAAGCATCAATGTAAAGTAAGGGAAAATTGATCCAGATGTTGATTCTATTGATACTTAGTGTAGTTGGTGGGAAATAAACTAAGTTTCTTTCAATTACCATTATCAAATTCGCCACACCTAGTGTGTGTGTGTGTGTGACAATCATTGGTACTTTTAACTTAACTTTGAAGTATCAGTCTATAAACGACACTCAAGTGATCAGATCAATATTTATATTTTTTTGTTGTTAATATTAAAAAATCCTGTTTTGTTATTGGACCCATTTCCACCAAAAGGGTTCCTGGAAGCTCTAGTTCCTGGAACTATAGGTTCCTGTAGAAGTGTGTGGTTTGTGTTTCCACCGCATTTCACAGTTCAAGTAGTTTATACAAATCAGGTTGATGATGTATGGAGGAGTGGTTTAGTATATGTCTATACTGATATCATGTACATAAACAGACAATATTAGGTCAGAGTTAATATTCTAAAAAGTAAATAAATGAAATGCAAAGCAATAATAAACAAAACAATATGATAAAAACAATTAAGTGTACCAATTGTTCATAAAAGTCAGGCTTTTGTCCACAAACAGTCACTCGTCCACTCAATAAATGATGAATTCATGAGGGTCAGGCTATTCCTATTGGTCCATTTGAGCTATAAATAACAATATATGAATAATAAATGTCAGGGTTTATCTCACGCAGACAACACAAACCCATAAAAAAGCTACCTCAAACAAACCTGAATATAACAATTAATGAGGAGCTCATTGAACAAATACCTGAAGTCAAATATTTGGACATAATCATAGACTATCAGCTGAATTTTAAAAGTCACATTAAGAAAATGTGTAAAACCCTGAAGGCAAACCTTGGCTGTTTTAAGATTATAAGACACTGCTTAACTCTTAGCTGTGCTTTTACTTTTATATGAATGCAATGATTATTTCACACATATCTTATGGCTTAACTACATGGTCCCAGGCACACCAGTCATCAATCAAGACCATTGAGTGTCTTTATAACCGCACCTTGAAAGTTCTAGACAAGAAGAGTATACGATATCATCATTGCCAAATTTTAATCAAATACACTATTTTAAGTTTTACCAATTTTATTTTGTTACACACAGTCAAACTGATTTTTAAATGCTTGGATAACTCTGCTTCCCAATTGCTCTGCAAGGCAATTACAAGACTGCAAAGTGGTACCAGATCTACCACCCGAGCAATGTCAAAAGGCAACTGTTGTGTTCCATTTCGTAGGACATCTTTTGCCCAGACTGCCTTTTCAATAAAAGGACCACAACTATGGAACTCTTTACCGGACACTTTGAAAAGTATACCTGCACTTGTCACTTTCAAAAAACAAACACAATTATGGCTAGTTGAGTAACAATCATGTTCCCATGTTTAGTTTTTACTCATTTTTACTAATTGTTTTTTATCTAGTCTGCACTTTGTCTGTGTTATTATTATTATTGGCTTTTATCTAGTTTGCACTTTGTCTATATTATTACTATTATCATTATTATCGACTCATTCCATTTTTTATTTTCCTATTTGAATGATGTTGGATCTGTGTTGTTGTTGTTGTTGGGGACAAGTGTTGTAAATTAGCTTTGGCTACAAACACTATGATGCATACATTGGATAATTGTTTCAGATGTCTATGTTTTTGTATCTGTCCCTATTTCAAATAAACCTGTATAATAAAAAAATGTGTCTTTCGCGCTAGCTTGTAAGCATCAGCATTCCGTTCACTCGGGTTGAGGCTAATAACTACACAACTGGAGTGTCACTGACTACTTTTACAACACGTAATGAAGTAAATAGTTAAAGGGGAACATTATCACCAGACCTATGTAAGCGTCAATATATACCTTGATGTTGCAGAAAAAAGACCATATATTTTTTTAACCGATTTCCGAACTCTAAATGGGTGAATTTTGGCGAATTAAACGCCTTTCTATTATTCGCTCTCGGAGCGATGACGTCACGTTGTGACGTTGTGACGTCACATCGGGAAGCAATCTGCCATTATCTTACTTTCGTCGGTGTGTTGTCGGAGGGTGTAACAACACGAACAGGGACGGATTCAAGTTGCACCAGTGGCCCAAAGATGCGAAAGTGGCAAGAAATTGGACGAAATTTGTTCAAAATACGAGGGTGTGGGGAAAGCCGACGAAATGGTCAGTCGTTTGTTCCGCACACTTTACCGACGAAAGCTATGCTACGACAGAGATGGCAAGAATGTGTGGATATTCTGCGACACTCAAAGCAGATGCATTTCCAACGATAAAGACCCTAGCTTCCCTGGCCTGCTGACATCAACTCCAAAACTGGACAGATCAGCTTTCAGGAAAAGAGAGCGGATGAGGGGATGTCTACAGAATATATTAATTGATGAAAACTTTATTCATTACTCGCGGTTTTACGTAAATTATTAAACATAAACTGTGTTTACCAATAATTTAGCTTGAAAACATTTTTTTTTTCAATCATTCGAGTAGTCTTGTGTAATGCAGTATTTTGTGTCTATTTAGGTATGGTTAACCTGAGTGCTGAAATCGTGGAACAATATATGTTCTTAGCGCGCCTGAAATGGGCTGTCTGCACTCTCAAAGTGCATGTTGTTGCCAAATGTATTTCATATGCTGTAAACCTAGTTCATAGTTGTTAGTTTCCTTTAATGCCAAACAAACACATACCAATCGTTGGTTAAAAGGCGATCGCCGAATTCGTCCTCGCTTTCTCCCGTGTCACTGGCTGTCGTGTCGTTTTCGTCGGTTTCGCTTGCATACGGTTCAAACCGATATGGCTCAATAGCTTCAGTTTCTTCTTCAATTTCGTTTTCGCTACCTGCCTCCACACTACAACCATCCGTTTCAATACATGCGTAATCTGTTGAATCGCTTAAATCGCTGAAATCCGAGTCTGAATCCGAGCTAATGTCGCTATATCTTGCTGTTCTATCCGCCATGTAAAATCAGGCACTTTGAAGCTTTTTTTTAGGGATATTGCGTGATGGGTAAAATTTTGAAAAAAAATTCGAAAAATAAAATAAGCCACTGGGAACTGATTTTTAATGGTTTTAACCTTTCTGAAATTGTGATAATGTTCCCCTTTAATATTTGATGTTATTTACCTTCATTCCACTTGTTTGCTGCCTCCTTTATTTCACATTTATCCAACAAAGTCAGAGTAGTAAGCAGTTGAGGTTGTTGCTTCGAGTCCGGCTTCATACTCCTCCGTAAATACGTTTAAAAGTGTCGGTCCACTTCTCGTGACTTGGCGCATCAAAAGGAAGTTTAAAAAAATAATAAACCACATTAAGCTGGTAATGATAGAGTTTAAAGACTACGGCTGAGTAAAAACACTGCAAGATAGTTCCACTGATCAGAGTTCTTCAGCACAGACACTGAAGTTCCTGCAAGTCGAAAGTTCATTTTCTTCTTGTTTCTCTCTGTTGTCAAGTTTGTTGTAATAGAAATACACAATAAATAAGAAATAAACAAGTTAAATACTCTGCAATAATGGTCATGTTGTTATGTGTACAGAGGGAGGAGACGGCACAGACAGCAGGGGCGTGGTTTTAAGCTCCATGTTATTTATATATATATATATAAGCTATAAATATATATAAATACAAAATAATAATGAGAATAAACAAGGGAATGGAGTGTGATAAAAATCCAAGAGTATGGTGTGAGACTATGTGTAGGAATTAATGAGTGTTACCAGGAGTGTTGAGCGAGAGGTGAGAAAGTCCAGGGGGGGAACAAGACAAGCTCGGAGATCCGTGAGTAGGCAGGTAGTCAGGGCGATAGAGAGGCGTCGAAGGTCCGTGTCCAAGCGGGAAGTCGAGATCCAAGAGGCAGCCAGGGAAGCAAAGGGAACGCGGGAAGACGAGACGCAGGCTGGCTGCAGGAAAGACGACAAGGAAGGACACGAGACAATGAACACGACCAGGTAGAAAACACAGAGAGCAAAGAGTGTGCATAGAGCTTGACGTGGAGTCTGAGAGTGTCCGCCCTGAGATCGGTAGTTTGTGAATTCAAACCCCGGCCGAGTCATACCAAAGACTATAAAAATGGGACCCATTACCTCCCTGTTTGGCACTCAGCATCAAGGGTTGAAATTGGGGGTTAAATCACCAAAAATGATTCCCGGGCGCGGCTACCGCTGCTGCCCACTTCTCCCCTCACCTTCCAGGGGTGTTGATCAAGGGTGATGGGTCAAATGCAGAGAATCATTTCGCCACACCTAGTGTGTGTGTGACTATCATTGGTACTTTAACTTATTGTACGGGAACAGATGATTACGTTCTGGCGCGGGATAGCAGGGTGTGCAGGCTTTTAAAGGCAGGACCTCTGATCAACCACAGGTGCGCTGATTGCTGGTGATTGATTGTAGCTGCCAGCTGCAGCAGGACTGACACGCGCCTGGCGCGCTCCTGGAAGTGTATGTTAGATTTTTTTTTTATCCCTATATTAGTCTATTTATACCTTCATTGTCCTTTCCATCCTTACACTTTCCATCATTGTAACTGAGCTACTGTGTTGAACAATTTCCCTTGTGGATCATTAAAGATTGTCTAAGTCTAAGTCTAAGTGCGCTCTTGGAGGTGCTCTAATCAGAGCGCACAGATGAGTGCACATTGGCATGCGCCCGGACCGTGACACATGTGTTCGAAAAATACGTTTTAGGAACGCCCCCAACTGTGTTTAAACAATCAGCGTTCGACAGCACAACCCGCACCCGATATGGTTCCGGGAACCTTCCAAAAGTCCCAACTAGCTGGCAGGAACACCAAAAGGTTCCTGAAGAACTAAATCTACCCGGGTAGTTTTTGGTGGAAACACAGGGGGAACTTGGGTAAATGGGAAAGTTCCTGCGGTGGAAAATGGCCTATGGTTTACAAACTCAAAGAGTAAGTCTCTGGATACAGGAAGGCTTCGAGGGCAAAACCCAAATATTTAAATGGGAGCCAATATCATTTTTTGCTTTTCTTTAGTTATTGTCTACTAGCCACTTTATTTTGTTAGAAAAAATGTATGTGGCATTCAATACCATAACTTTAATACATCATCAGATGTACAACTGTACTAGCAGACACACAACATGTTTTATTGTGTTTACTTTAGTTACTCGCTATAAAACAGTTTCAGTTCTATAATTTATGATCAAAGTATTCGATCGGAAGATTTCAGGCCCAAAAATGGGATCAGGTTTGGAGGTTAAGAATGTTGATCGAGATATCCCTAGTGTGTATTCATTTTTTCCCATTTAGTTATCATCATTATAGTCATTCCCGCTTCTATGGTTATTAGCATATTTTCCTCTTCCAATGATGATCGATCATTCTAAAAAAAAAACAAATAAAGAAGACACACAAGTTAATTCTTGTATTCCAATATAACCTAGTCTGGCATGATAACAAAGACAATTGTCACAAACTCGCATGTCAGCAGTAGGCGTGACCCCGGATCGCAGGGACATCGAAGGTAAAAATGCTGATTTAACTATCTTAGCAGCAACAAAAAGATGCAAAAGATAGCAACACATTGCAAAACCATTCTCAAGGTGGTGCTGACAAATAAAGCAGTCGGATGGTGATAGTCAACAAGTGCGTGTCCTAAGCAGGTGTGTCCATTAGCGCTCCGCACAGGAAGTGGAGAAAACAGGGAGAAAGGGGGGCTGACACTCAAACATAAAACCATGGGAAATAATATATAAAGCCTGTCTATGAATGTTGTCAATCATCCAGGTCATGGCCATCTCAGGGCATTCAATCGCTTGCAACTGGACTGTTTGTGTCAGGCTAGTCCCTGGCAGTTTGGTTATGTTTTAGTTTTTCCTCTGTGTTTGTCTTTATTTCCTGTCAGCGCTTTTATTTTGGTTGTTTCCTGCTTGTCTCCCTGAGCGCTGTTTGCCCTCAGCTGCAGCTGATTGGCACCTGGCCACACCTGGTGTCAATCAGCCAGCTACTATTTAAACCTGCCTTGCCATCCAGTCTGTGCTGGAGTACTGTCGCTATTACTTGTCGATGATTACTACCTGTCGCTAATACCTGTCGATGTCATAGTCTACTACTTGTCGTTGTTTGCGGTAAGCTGTTGCTGTTTGATAGTTCCTAATAGCTATTTACAGTTTGCTGTCTCCTAGCTCTTTTGTTTCGTGTTTTCCTGTTAGCTAGATCTTGTTAGCCATTAGCTGTTTCCAGTTTTTCTGTTTGCTGGTTCCTGTTTTCAGTTTGGCTATTCCTAGTTCCTGGTTTGTGTTTTACATTTATTTTGAACATTAAAGGGGAACATTATCACAATTTCAGAAGGGTTAAAACCATTAAAAATCAGTTCCCAGTGGCTTATTTTATTTTTCGAAGTTTTTTTTCAAAATTTTACCCATCACGCAATATCCCTAAAAAAAGCTTCAAAGTGCCTGATTTTAACCATCGTTATATACACCCGTCCATTTTCCTGTGACGTCACATAGTGATGCCAACACAAACAAACATGGCGCATAGAACAGCAAGCTATAGCGACATTAGCTCGGATTCAGACTCGGATTTCAGCGGCTTAAGCGATTCAACAGATTACGCATGTATTGAAACGGATGGTTGTAGTGTGGAGGCAGGTAGCGGAAACGAAATTGAAGAAGAAACTGAAGCTATTGAGCCATATCGGTTTGAACCGTATGCAAGCGAAACCGACGAAAACGACACGACAGCCAGCGACACGGGAGAAAGCGAGGACGAATTCGGCGATCGCCTTCTAACCAACGATTGGTATGTGTTTGTTTGGCATTAAAGGAAACTAACAACTATGAACTAGGTTTACAGCATATGAAATACATTTGGCAACAACATGCACTTTGAGAGTGCAGACAGCCCAATTTTCATCAATTAATATATTCTGTAGACATACCCTCATGTCAGCAGGCCAGGGAAGCTAGGGTCGATATTCTTCTCTTGATCATCTTCGGGACGGTGTGAGCCAAGACATCCAGGGGGGTTTAGCTCGCTCGTCTGCGGGAACAAACTGCCGCCATTGCTTGCCGTGCTACCGAGGTCCTTTGTCCCTGAATTGCTCACACACTCCGGCAGATTCAATGGGGGTCTGGCGGCAAGATTTCTTTGACTTTATCGTTGGAAATGCATCTGCTTTGAGTGTCGCAGGATATCCACACATTCTTGCCATCTCTGTCGTAGCATAGCTTTCGTCGGTAAAGTGTGCGGAACAAACGTCCAATTTCTTGCCACTTTCGCATCTTTGGGCCACTGGTGCAACTTGAATCCGTCCCTGTTCGTGTTGTTACACCCTCCGACAACACACCGACGAGGCATGATGTCTCCAAGGTACGGAAAACAGTCGAAAAAACGGAAAATAACAGAGCTGATTTGACTCGGTGTTTGAGAAAATGGCGGATTGCTTCCCGATGTGACGTCACGTTGTGACGTCATCGCTCCGAGAGCGAATAATAGAAAGGCGTTTAATTCGCCAAAATTCACCCATTTAGAGTTCGGAAATCGGTTAAAGAAATATATAGTCTTTTTTCTGCAACATCAAGGTATATATTGACGCTTACATAGGTCTGGTGATAATGTTCCCCTTTAAATCATGGTTTCCTGGACAAAGCCTGCCATCTCTGCATCTTGGGGTTCGTCACCAACACAATGTGACAGTTTGGTTTGTCTTAGAAGACAAACATAATATGATATATAAATATATAAAGCCAGACAATAGATGTGTGCTTTATTGTCATTGTATTCGCAACACAACAAAAGACAATGATGGTTTCAAAGTTTTTAGGTAACTTTTAAGGCGTACTTTTCCTGAAAACTGTCTTGGTTTGTTGGACTAGGAAGATTCCATAGTATGGATTTGTGTTTTCAGTACCTGGCACCAGAGAGAGAAGTAATAGCGTAGATCCGTCAGTCTACCCCAGGGCAGCTGTGGCTATGAAAGTAGCTTACCACCACCAGGTGTGAATGAATGATGAGTTCTACATGTAAAGCGACTTTGGGTACTTAGAAAAGCGCTATATAAATCCCAGGTATTATTATTATTATTATTATCAGACCTGGGCAAATTAAGGCCCGGGGGCCACATGCGTCCCGTTAAGCTTTTCAATCTGGCTCGCCGGACATTCCCAAATAATTTTTTTTAGATCTTTAAGATGTAAACTGTAGCTGCCATTATGATGTGCAGTGATGTTTTCAAATGACCGTAAGTCTTGAACTATACAAAGTATTTCAATGGTTGGAATCTGCGCTTTTGCATGATATACTAGTTACTATGGTAATCTACGTCACAGCAGCTCAGACGAGGCACCAAGCAGTGTGGGTGGGGAGCGTTTCCACAGAGTGTTTCCAGAGCAGCCAGCCTGAAATGCGGGTGTCAGGGACAGAAGCAGAAGGAGATTTTTACAACAAAGTTGTAAAGCTTAGTGATACAACAGATGTATCAAATAGTAGGTGGGGCTTTTTTTCACCCTTCGCATTCATATTTCACTGTGTTTGTAGCATTTTTGTTGCGTTTCGCTTGATTGTAAATAGAGATGTCCGATAATGGCTTTTTTGCCGATATTCCGATATTGTCCAACTCTTAATTACCGATTACGATATCAACCGATACCGATATATACAGTCGTGGAATTAACACATTATTATGCCTAATCTTGTTGTGATGCCCCGCTGGATGCATTAAACAATGTAACAAGGTTTTCCAAAATAAATCAACTCAGGTTATGGAAAAACATGCCAACATGGCACTGTCATATTTATTATTGAAGTCACAAAGTGCATTATTTTTTTTAACATGCCTCAAAACAGCAGCTTGGAATTTGGAACATGTTCTCCCTGAGAGAGCATGAGGAGGTAGAGGTGGGCGGGGTTGAGGTGGGGGGTTAGGGGGTAGCAGGGGGTGTATATTGTAGCGTCCCGGAAGAGTTAGTGTTGCAAGGGGTTCTGGGTATTTGTTCTGTTGTGTTTATGTTGTGTTACGGTGCGGATGTTCTCCGGAAATGTGTTTGTCATTCTTGTTTGGTGTAAGTTCACAGTGTGGCGCATATTTGTAACAGTGTTAAAGTTGTTTATACGGCCACCCTCAGTGTGAACTGTATGGCTGTTGACCAAGTATGATTGCATTCACTTGTGTGTGTGTGTGAAAAGCCGTAGGTATTATGTGATTGGGCCGGCACGCAAAGGCAGAGCCTTTAAGGTTTATTGGCGCTCTGTACTTCTCCCTACGTCCGTGTACCACTCCGTACAGCGGCGTTTTAAAAAGTCATAAGTTTTACTTTTTGAAACAGATACCGATAATTTCCGATATTACATTTTAAACCATTTATCGGCCGATAATATCGGCAGCCCGATATTATCGGACATCTCTAATTGTAAAATATGTAGATCGAGAGGGGGTGTGACGTTGTCAATATTCAGTGTTTTATCGTTCATAGTTAATATTGTAAATCCCACATTCTTTATTTTCATGTACATTCTGGGTGTCTCATTCAGTAAAATTCCATTCAGTTTTTTAAGGCGGTCTGTCATAACGTTTTTAGCATTCAATCAGACATTGTCGTGAGGTTTTGTATTAGTGTTCCTAAAAATCAGATATACTGGCCCCCAGACACATTTTTTCTCTAAATTTGGGCCCCCGAGTCAAAGTAATAGCCCAGGCATGGCGTAAATGATGCAATAAAGGCATTTGTCACGATGAGACATGTGACAAACGTCACACAAGCAGTGAAGCTGTCAGCGATAAAAGCTAGGGCAGTTGAGAGTAAG